>NC_089785.1:25497706-25510206 GCF_040412425.1 Macrobrachium rosenbergii | reverse complement strand
AGGGAATTTTCATTTTAAAACTCCAGCATTTATCTCTTGCTTAATAATTGTTTTGCCGTGAGAGAGAGAGAGAGAGAGAGAGAGAGAGAGAGAGAGAGAGAGAGAGAGAGAGAGAGAGAGAGAGAGTATCTTAAACAGCTAAACTGAGACTTAGGCACACATACTCTCATAGACAAGAAAATAAAAAAAATAGAAAAACTAAAAATATCAAACCGAATTGAAACTAATTAACTCTGATTCATCCAGTGGCTAAACGCTCCTTTTCGGGGAGATTTCGCCTGCATGGGGTGGGGTGGGGGAGGGGGGGAGCCGCTCCCATCACCAAGACCTCTTAAATCTTAAAGAGGGGTAAAAGTTTCCCTCCTAGGCTTTGTGACAGTCAGGTCCATAAATCTTTTTCTTAAGTTGGTGCTCATTTCGCTTGTGGGAAGGATTACAATTGTATCATTCTCTTTGTTTTGGAAGAGGTGTATGTATGTATGTATGTATGTATATATATATATATATATATATATATATATATATATATATATATATAACATTTCACAAATCAATTTATGCACTTTAAAACAAAACTATAAAACCTGTTTAAAACAGTAAGAAAACCACGACCCCAAAAAATCAAAAATAAAAAAATCTTAAATTTAAAAATATAAAAAATAAATAACTAAAACCTAAAAAAAAAATCATTGCAACATCATCCAGACGCCAGAAATATAAAATAACAATATATAATCATCTCCCCCAGCATTCCCCAGTCACGCGTCGTTCAGACACCTCCGAAATCGGTCCGTGGACCATCCCCAAATCATGATGCTTCGAGTGACAGACGAAAACTTTCTCCTCTCCGGGACGCCTGTGCTTTGAATTGATAAAACTTGAGTGTTTTTTTTTTTTTTTTTAGGGGCGGGGGAGTGGAGAAAAAGGGTTATTTTTGCGATGGAAATCTTCAAACCTTTCTCTCTGTCTCACTTTGTCACTCTGTTTCTCTTTCTCTCTCTCTCTCTCTCTCCCTCTCTCTCTCTCTCTCTCTCTCTCTCTGGGAGCTGATGGCTGACTTAATTGACGGAATCTGGCGAACAATAAAGAGGCGTTTGTTATGAGGAAGCGTTCGCTATAGGCCTTCTTGGAGAAAAAAGGTTAGTTTTGCGATGGAAATCTTTCTCTCTGTTTCACTTTCTCACTCTGTTTCTCTTTTTCTGTATCTCTCTCTCTCTCTCTTTAGGGGCGCTGCGATGGCTGACGGAATCTGGTGAACTCTGAAAAGGCGTTTGTAATGAGGGAACGTTCGCTATAGGCCTACTTGGAGAAAAGGGTTAGTTTTACGTTGGAAATCTCTCTCTCTTTCTCACCCCTCTCTCTCTCTCTCTCTCTCTCTCTCTCTCTCTCTCTCTCTCTCTCTCTCTCTCTCTCTCAGGGCGCTACTGACTTACAAAGTAGCCAAAATCTGGTGGAATCTGAAGACGCGTTTGTTATGGGGGAGCGTTCATTACGCCTAGCTGTGGTACTGCTATGCCACTCTCGACCTTGCTACTGCTGCTCTTACTACTGCTATTATTGTGCTATTGCTGCTACTGCTATTACTGAGGCACACGTGCTACTTTTGGTCCAGCAGATGCTGCTATTACAATCCTAACATCCCCAGCAAACAATCTGAGGGAAGATGATTATTTACTACTGAGAAAAAATATATATCTCTCTCATTTTGAAGTCATATATATATATATATATATATATATATATATATATATATATATATATATATATAGAGAGAGAGAGAGAGAGAGAGAGAGAGAGAGAGAGAGAGAGAGAGAGAGAGAGAGAGAGAGAACGTCACTAAATTTCAGAAAGGCCGTATCTTCAAGTGCTAATGC
This sequence comes from Macrobrachium rosenbergii, assembly GCF_040412425.1. Taxonomy (NCBI): domain Eukaryota; kingdom Metazoa; phylum Arthropoda; class Malacostraca; order Decapoda; family Palaemonidae; genus Macrobrachium; species Macrobrachium rosenbergii. The sequence goes on along the minus strand of NC_089785.1, from coordinate 25,508,332 downwards.
GTTTCTTTGACATCACGAGTATCCTCATTCTTCATGCATGGGTTGCTTGCTTGCTTGCTTGCTGACTGGCTGCTTGTTGCCTCACGAAGAGTCCCCCCCCCAGAGGAATATGATGAATATGATGATGATGATGATGATGATGATTTTGATGATGATGGATGATGATGAAGAGTCTGTTCTCGAGAATGTGGAGTTTTGAATATGTATATATATATATATTCTTGGGCTGGATGGCGTTTGTGGTTGGTGGTGGAGTGTGTTTGTGTGTGTGTGTACGTATATTTATGTATGTGTATATTTATGTGAGTATATGTATATATATATATGTATGTATAATCATGAATTCCTTTTCATATAAACTTTGTGTAATTTTTCCCTTTCTAATTCAAAATTAAGTGACAATAATAATGGGAATGAGAAACATTACTTTAACTGAATTCAGTCCACAAAAAATAATAAACAAATAAAGAAGAGAAACAATCTAACTGAATTCAGTCGAAAAAAAATAAAGAAGAATGGTAAACATTACATTAACTCCCAGAAATAAATAGCAATAATAATAATAATAATAATAATAATAATAATAATAATAATAATAATAATAATAATAATAATAATAATAATAATAATAATTAAACAAATAAGGAAGAGAAACATTACTTTAACTGAATTCACATTAACACCCGAAAACAAATAAATAAATAAATAAATAAATAAATAAATACTAATAAAAATAATGAAAATTAATAAATAAGGAAGAGAAACATTAACTGAATTCACATTAACTCCCAAAAATAAATAGCAATAATAATAATAATAATAATAATAATAATAATAATAATAATAATAATAATAATAATAATAATAATAATAATGAAAACTAGAACCATTACTTTAACTGAATATTTAGTCGACCAAAAATAAAAATTAAATAAATAAATAAAAAAAATAGAGAAACATAAATCACATATCAAAAATGGACCATCACAGAAAACTAGAAATTCCGCTCAGAAGTCCTTATTTTCAGGTCTGCCTAATCACGTCATTAGCAATTATTCGTATGCTAATTAGGCCCCCTCCCCGCCCCCCTCAACCCCCCTAATCACCAGGCAGGTCGACCAAATCGCAATGTTGGCGCGAGGACACCGATGCTTTAAATTCCCAATTAATATTCACGCCCTGAAAAATATTTCCGAATGACTATTTTCTCTGCTGTCCGAGCCACCAGAAAATATGCAAATATTAATAAATGCAGTTTCATAATTTTATTTTTGTTTTGGGGGGTGGGGCCACCGGGAAAATTCGTCTCTGAATTAATATTATTATATGGAAATTGCTTTGTTGAATACTGACCTCGTTTGACCTAATGGTATTGGGAAAGGATTAATGTGTCGAGGTCTCGATGGCTTCAGACGCAAATTTTTTGAGGGTTGGTTTTTTTTTTATTTTTGATATTTACAAATCGTTCGCAAAATTTAAATGAGCCTTAGAAGATAGTTTTTTTTCTCTCTCTCTCTCTCTCTCTCTCTCTCTCTCGCTGTGACGTCCATCTACAGCAAATCCTCGCTGTCAATTCAAGCTTAGGACGTACAGTTGGTCTCTCTCTCTCTCTCTCTCTCTCTCTCTCTCTCTCTCTCTCTCTCTCTCTCTCGCTGTGACGTCCGTCTACAGCAAATCCTTGCTGTCAATTCAAGCTTAGGACGTACAGTTGGCCTCTCTCTCTCTCTCTCTCTCTCTCTCTCTCTCTCTCTCTCTCTCTCTCTCTCTCTCTCTCTCTCTCTCGCTGTGACGTCCGTCTACAGCAAATCCTTGCTGTCAATTCAAACTTAGGACGCACAGTTAGTCTCTCTCTCTCTCTGTCGATAAAACTCAGCTTTTCCAGTAATAGAATCTGATCATTCCATACAAGCTTCGGCAAATCTTCTATTTCTTTTCCTGGCTGAATGGGCAAATCTGCCCTCTTTTCAAATGCTTCTGGGAAAAGCATAATACTGATTGAAGTGCAGCTGATGCTATTCCCTTATTCAGGCACAGAAGCTTTCTTTTGGATGTCTTTATCTAAAGCAATATGTATATGCATATGTATATGTATGTATATATATATATTTATATATAGGCTCTTAATGGTAACCAGTGCTTGGGTTAACAGCTTTAGCCTGACAGCCTCATAAATCTCATAAATAAATGAACAGTTCCTCCCTCCCAAGACTGAAAATTTCAGAAACCTAAATCCTTGCACGTCATTTCCTTCATTTTCTGGACATTTATCTTGCTGTCCAGCCACTCGAACTCCTTGTCAATTTTAGGCGTTGAATGGGCTTAATACAACCCAGTTCTTGGCCTAACAGCCTCATAAACTCATAAATTCTATCAGACCCAAATCCCAAGTCTCAGGAATCAGTCACAAAGAGGCAAGAAGAAGAAGATGTTGATCTCAAATGTAAACAAACCTTTTCCCCCAGTGAGTTAAGACCAGTGTCCTCCGGTCCAAGTTTCCCGTCAAATCGACGTTTTCCTCTTGACAGGATGTTTTTGTCCTGCTTCTTGCAGGAGGGAGGTTCCTCCCCGGAAGGACCCAGAGAGAGAGAGAGAGAGAGAGAGAGAGAGAGAGAGAGAGAGAGAGAGAGAGAGAGAGAGAGAGAGAGAGAGAAAGGGGAGGGGAACACCTGTGGAATATTTTCCAGGAGTATAATTCTGTTTTGATTTTGACTGACGTGTTTGGTTGGTTTTCTTTTTGTGTGTGTGTGTGTGTGTGTGCTTGCAGCTTCATAAACTCTCTCTCTCTCTCTCTCTCTCTCTCTCTCTCTCTCTCTCTCTCTCTCTCTCTCTCTCTGTGAAAAAAGTGCAAGGGAAGAGATAGGGGTCTTTCAAAAATCTCGCTCTTTTTCTCACTGGAAAAAATCCTTCTGTATGTGTGTATTATATTTACTCTCCTGTACATGCATGTAGTCTCAGATCCTACCTCTCTCTCTCTCTCTCTCTCTCTCTCTCTCTCTCTCTCTCTCTCTCTCTCTCTCTCTCTCCCAATCTCCATCTTGCCCCTCTCTCAACAGCTCTTATGTTAAACAGACACAAACTCGAGTCACTAGCAGATTCTCTCTCTCTCTCTCTCTCTCTCTCTCTCTCTCTCTCTCTCTCTCTCTCTCTCTCTCTCTCTCTCTCTCTCGTATTGGCCGATTCCCCTGCAGTTCTGGAACACGCCACGAACAACCGGGGCCAAACTGGAAGTTATTCCTACCCTCTGTCACAAACTTATGCGCCAAGTTCAGTCGCTGAATCGTGTTTGTATGTCTTTGTGTGTGTGTTTGTGTGTGTTTGTGGCCTCACTCCAGGCGAGGCAGGAAGGAAGTGGGAGGTAGGAGGTAGGAAGGAAGGAAGGAAGGAAGGAGAGGCCAACGTTTGGGTCGGGAACACCCGGTTGATAAGTGCCTGATGGAAAGGGCGTTTGTTCGTCCTTGTAATGATTCTTGGTGCGATTGTTTTTTTGTAGTGATTCTTGGTACGTTTTTTGTAGTGATTCTAGGTGCGATTTTTTTAGTGATTCTTTAGTGCGATTTGACTTTTTATGGTGATTCTTGGTACGATTTTTTTGTAGTGATTCTTGTAGTGCGATTTGGTTTTTTGTAGTGATTCTTGGTACGATTGTTTTTTTTTGTAGTGATTCTCTTGAAAGGACTGGTATAAAATGGAGGCAATAGAGTTTGTTTGTGCAATGGTATAATGCACAATATATACAGGTCCGTATATGCAGACACAAACACACACAAACATATATATATATATATATATATATATATATATATATATATATATATATATATATATATATATATATATATATATATATGAAGTCTAATGAACAAAATATCTTATTAGATAACTTTCTTCACCATTGTTTTCTTACCATACAAACCAATTTCGCAACCATTTCAAAACCACTCCACAACCACTCTACGACCATTTCACAATCAATCTACAACCAGTCACAATCAACCTATAACCACTTCACAACCAACCCACAACCATTTCACAACCAGAACCACTCTGCAACCACTTCACAATCCATCACAACTACAAGCACTCCACAACAACTTCACAATCATTCCACAACCACTCTACAACCACTTCACAATCACTCTAAAACCAGTCACAATCAATCTATAACCACTTCACAACCAATCCACAACCATTTCACAACCAGAACCACTCTGCAACCACTTCACAATCACTCACAACCACAAGCACTCCACAACAACTTCACAACCACTTTACAACCACTCCACAACCACTCCACAATCATAATTACCCTCGACAAAAACTTAACCTATCCTCCCCAGTCATAACTCTACGTCGACTAAGGGACCCTTTGTGAGAAAAGCCTAAAAAAAAAAACACCCTAAACCTCGAAGAGGACCTCTAAGAGGACCTCTTAAGAGTACCTCGAAGAGGACCTCCATGAGGCACCCCCCCCCCAAAAAAAAAAAAAAAAACTCTTCATGAGACCCTTTTACCTCATCTCCATAACAGCTGGACCTCGGAAATTGACATTCTACCAGATTCACTTCTTGCGTGAATCTGAGTTTTTTTCTCTTAAAAAAAAAATTCTTCTGTTCTGTCCGTTTGGGAAGTTGCTGTGTTTCGAAGATCTGTCCTGTTTTTGGGGAAGGTTTTTAAAGTTTTTTTTTTGTTATGGTTGTTGGTTTTTATATATATATTTAGTATATTGGTTTGTGGGTTGTATATATATATATATATATATATATATATATATATATATATATATATATATATATATATATATATATATGTAACAAAACACCAAGTTAACTAAAGAACTAGAGAGAGAGGGAGAGAGAGAGAGAGAGAGAGACTGAGAGAGAGAGAGAGAGAGAGAGAGAGAGAGAGAGAGAGAGAAAGCAAAACTAACAAGAGGGAAACCACCAGTGGAAATAGAGAGAGAGAGAGAGAGAGAGAGAGAGAGAGAGAGAGAGAGAGAGAGAGAGAGAGAAAACAGACCTCGGAGACCTCAAATAACTTTCAGGGGGGTTGTTGGGAAAAAACGAGGACCACTCAAACACACACACACACACACAGAACTACATTGAGCCATTAAGAGTTTCCTCCTCTCTTGGCGAGAACGTCCGGGGAATTAACACGGTCCCGAATTCCTGGGATGTGTAGGCTCTTCCTAGCCAGGGAAAGTGGAGGCAGGTATATTTTAATTGTTCCTCCTCGGAAATAAACTTATTTAAACGGAGGGGAGTGGAGGAGAGTGAAGGAGAGTGTGGGCTTCTGGGTAGAGAGAGAGAGAGAGAGAGAGAGAGAGAGAGAGAGAGAGAGAGAGAGAGAGAGAGAGAGAGAGGAGGAACTATTTTTTGACCTGAATGAAAATCTTTTTGTGTCTTGGGACGAAGAGAGAAAACCTTTATTTTTTTTTACCTGAGGAAGAATGTATCAAGGTTAAAGAGAGAGAGAGAGAGAGAGAGAGAGAGAGAGAGAGAGAGAGAGAGAGAGAGAGAGAAACTTTTTTCACCCGAATGAAAATCTTGCTATGTCTTGGGACGAAGAGAGAAAACCTTTATTTTTTTTACATGAGGAAGATTGTCTAAAGGTTAAAGGGAGAGAGAGAGAGAGAGAGAGAGAGAGAGAGAGAGAGAGAGAGAGAGAGAGAGAGAGAGAGAAAGCAGGAACTACATTTTGGCTTAAGTAAAAATCTTTTATGTCTTGGGAAGATGAGAGAAAACTTTATTTTTTTCCCGAGTTGTATTCAGAGAGAGAGAGAAAGAGAGGTAAGCGCCGTTGCAGGTAAAAGCAGCTGAGTAAAGGTATGCAGGAGAGAGAGAGAGAGAGAGAGAGAGAGAGAGAGAGAGAGAGAGAGAGAGACTTTAATTTCACACCAGTAAAATTACACGCGTCTGACCGGAGGGAAAGATAAACATTTCGAAGTAGTGATGATTACTTAAGTTTGTTTCTCTCTCTCTCTCTCTCTCTCTTTCAACATCAGCTAACTACACGCCCTAACAGCTTAATTTACTGAGAGAGAGAGAGAGAGAGAGAGAGAGAGAGAGAGAGAGAGAGAGAGAGAGAGAGAGAGAGAGAGAGAGAGAGAGAGGTAATGTTGTACGAGGAATGATTTGACTAAATGTGTCCTCGGTACATTAAGATAATTGTCGACCTAAGATGACAGCTCTAAATGCTGTGGAATAGAGCCAGTTGCCTGACTCGAATATATATATATATATATATATATATATATATATATATATATATATATATATATATTATATATAGTATATATATTTGCCATTTGTAAGTCTTATTACTTGCGTTTTCAAATCATAGGTTCGAATAACTGGCGTTGCAATTACCCTTTTGACATACTTACCCCGTCGACTGGGACTATTCTATCCCACTTAGCAATTTATGACCTGTAATTAGGTTTTTTTTTCGTCTGTTCAAGAAGTTGCAAGGTCATTGCACTGTGATCTTTCCATTGAAGTATTTTTTTTAAGAGTTTACCCTCAATATTAATAAGGCAAAACTTAGGCAAATTTATATATTTTTGTCTTGAATTCAGACCTTGATAGAATATTTCTTATCTTTTGATATACTGAATCATGAATAATAAAGTGATTAAACTATTTTTGATGGAAATTTGACATTTGCTTAAAGAAGGTAAAGATTTTTTAGGTGAAAATAGTGCAAATAGAATTTTCATGATTGCAGAATGTTTGTAATGTTTTGCAATGAATAAAATACATTTTTTACGATTGTCTTGATGCAAAACCATTTTCATGTTATCAAGCTTAACTAAAAAGTAATTGCACAAATATACACCTGTTTAATTTCTTTTAAAACCAAAAACAAATAATTTTCCTAAGTTTTTATGTATTAAATTTATTAAATTTGGTCCACAGGAACAAACTTACTTAAAAATTAATTTTTCAATTTTTCAGCAAATTATTTTAAAACCAAAAAAAACAAATGACACACAAATTTTTATATATTAAATTTGGTAAATTTACTCTGCATGATCCTGAATCTCATAGAAAACGGAAAGAATCAAAGAAAACGGGACAGATTCTGCCTAATCGTTATACACCAAATCAATCTCTGGTTGTCATGATACTTGTCAACATGAAAGTGATGTTGCTACGTAATTATGTATAGCAATTGCATGCCTTGCAGTGTCTTGCTCTGTTGCAGATTTCATTTAGTTAAAATACCTTTGATTCTTGTGTTCTTTTAAAGTTTATTGCTTATGTATATATTTTATAATATATTTTTTTGGTTTTGGACATTAGTACATAAATGATGAAGTTTTTGATGAATAATGTCCTTGGGGTTGTACATTAGTACATAAACAATGGAGCTTTTAATGAATAATATCCTTGGAGTTGTACATTAGTACATAACCAGTGAAATTTCTAAAGAATAATGTCCTTGGAAAGTCCCTGTATGGCTCAAGGCATTCCTAGGTGGTTTTACAACTGCAAAATAACAGTCTATTCACAGTTATTCTTAAAGTTGTACTCTTGAACATAAGGATTAACCATATCAAGGTACAAAGCTTTAGCTACAGGGCTAAATGAATGAAGTTAATCTTGTTCTATAGATATTTCTAGATCACCTTTTGGCAAGGTGAACAACTTGTGGGCCTCTCTTGCTAGGGGGCAGTTCTACTGTCTTGCCAGAGACTTCAATGAATGGCTAAGGGACCTCCCTTCGAAAGAACATGGGAAGTTGCAGACTCTCTCTCTCTCTCTCTCTCTTTATAGAATGGGTGTTATGATCTGCTTATACTGGCAGCTCTCTCTCTCTCTCTCTTTCTCTCACTCTCTCTCTACCTCTTTTACAGAATGGAAATCCTGATTTGCTTATACTAACATTTCTCTCTCTCTCTCTCTCTCTCTCTCTCTCTCTCTCTCTCTCTCTCTCTCTCTCTCTCTCTCTTATAGAATGCGACTCCTGATTTGCTTATACTAACATTTCTCTCTCTCTCTCTCTCTCTCTCTCTCTCTCTCTCTCTCTCTCTCTCTCTCTTTTATAAAATGGATTTTATGATCTTATACTGACATCCCCTCTCTCTCTCTCTCTCTCTCTCTCTCTTTATAGAATAGAAATCCTGATCTGCTTATACTAACATTTCTCTCTCTCTCTCCCTCTCTCTCTCTCTCACACACTTCCACCTGACTCTCCCCAGAGGCCCAAAAGGACCTATTCAGTGTCCTTCCACCACCACCACCAGCATATACTAACATTTCTCTCTCTCTCTCCCTCTCTCTCTCTCTCACACACTTCCACCTGACTCTCCCCAGAGGCCCAAAAGGACCTATTCAGTGTCCTTCCACCACCACCACCAGCAGGATCAGAAGCAGAGTCCTACTACGAAAGGAGATTATTATCTCCTGGAGGACTCCTTCGGCAAATCGAAGGAGAGGCCGAGTTTCTCTTTCGAAGGATCATATGCTCATATCCGGTTTTGAATGGATCCCCTCTCGTAAACACGATACTTATCTTTCTTTCTTTCTTTCTTTCCCTCTTTATTTCTTCTTCTTCTTCTTCTTCTTCTTTTGGTGTAGGGAAGGGAAGGGGGAGGGATAGGGGGAGGTGTTGGAGGAGGGGAGGGGGGTGTTGATCCAGAGGCCTCGTCTCGTCTCTCGAAAACAGACGAGTTTTGAAAGTTTTTTTTTACTATCTCTCTCTCTCTCTCTCTCTCTCTCTCTCTCTCTCTCTCTCTCTCTCTCTCTCTTTATTGTTGCTTTTTATTTCCTTCATTGCTTTTGTTTTTGGGACACCCTGAGTTTATGGCCAGCCTCTGATGTACATAAACAAATAGAATTACACACACACATACACACACACACTCACAATATATACATGTATATACACACATACACATATACATGTACAGTATATATATATATATATATATATATATATATATATATATATATATATATATATATATATATATATATTCATATGTACATTCTACATATTTATGTATACAAAATTTATTTATTTAAACACAATTTGTATTTGTATGCATAGAGCATGTATACTAAGTGTATTCATATATATTATTCATACATACATATACAGCTTGTATACTTATACGGACTGTATGTATCTTTATGTATACATACAGTGCAATATGTATTTATACATACATTATACCTCTTACCAATCAGAAATAATTCTTTTCAATAAACCCAAATTTCCTCTCATTTTGAATTCAAGAATAAATATTCACAGACATAAATATGTACATCATATTTAGGCTTAAAAAGTATAGTATAAAGATATACCAATATAATATTCATGAGATACAATAATCATCTTTGACAGTCATAAAAAAGGTTTATGAAAAATGTACCAGACCCTTTATCACGGCATTAACATTTAGCAATTACATTACGCGTCGTAATGCAGCGAAACACACTCAGATTACAGTTGCTGGCTGTAATTCATCTTTCATAATTGAGTTCAGAGTTGGTAATATTCCAGGCGGGATTTTATGGAACCGGCACAGAAATTACGGAATGGGAATGTGGTGTAATTCGCTCATTAACCTTTGATGTAATTAATAGAATATTATTAATCATTATTTCATCCTTATGACTGTAATTTTCAATTTTGCAATTACATGAATTTCATCTCCTCGTTAGGATGTATAATTTTTATCTAAGGCCATTAGATGCGTTTTGTCAAATTAACATGATAAAATGATTTCTGTAATTTTTTGATAAATTTTGATAAATCTATGTTTCTTAAATTATCTCTGGAATTTTAAATACCTTTCGACACACACACATATATATATATATATATATATATATATATATATATATATATATATATATATATATATATATATAAATGTTATTATGGGGACCCTTTTAGGTATCTTTTGACAAATTGAAATGAATAAATATTCCTTTGGGAGAATTTTAGGTGGAATTTTGTCAGATTATATTATTTAAATCTTGATTTTGGTATTTCGGGTCCATTTGACAAAAATCATAACGAATCAATGCCTTTTTTTGTGGTAAATTTGTCTACCTTTTGACAAATTAACAGAAGTAGATTTTATTTTTGGTGTTTTCGATAGCCTTTGACAAATCACTACAAATATACAAGTGTACTTTGTGGAATTATAGATTCGTTTTGACAAATTAATATTTCTAAATGTTTTTTTGGGGTATTTTGTATTCGTTTTGACAAAACTTAAATAGAGAAAATGTTCTTTTGTGTAGTCACAGATACCGTCTGACATATCTGATTTTTTTTTATATATTTCAGATACCTTTTGACAAACTAAAATCAATGTATATGTAAATGTTCTTTTGACATTTGACATATCTGAATTTTTTAAATATATTTCAGATACCTTTTGACAAACTAAAATTAATATATAAATGTTCTTGGTTGATTTTTTTGTACTTTTTTGACAAATCAGCACATTTGAATTTTATTATCGGTATTTTAGATACCTTTTGACAAACTACAACCAGTAAATAATGCGTCGAAGTTTCTTCGGCGCAATCGAGTTTTCTGTACAGCCGCTACAGCGTATAATCAAGGCCACCGAAAATAGATCTATCTTTCGGTGGTCTCGGTATA
>NC_089785.1:25477706-25495206 GCF_040412425.1 Macrobrachium rosenbergii | reverse complement strand
ATAACATATCACTATCTATGAGTTATGTAGAAACACACACATACAAAGTATATATATAATATAATATAATATATATATCAATTTTGCATAATATACAAGGCTGATATACATACATCAGTTATAAAATGCTCTATATGTACACCACACTAGACTAACAACCAGGTACATCAACCATCCAGATTAACTAAGGCACTGTGGCATTTTGGGGGAGTCTGTTTCGTTGCGGGTGACCCTGGCGTTTGTGACGCCTGATAAACTTATGTACAACCTCCTGGAGAATTCAGTGATATATCAATATATCACTGAAATGAACTTTCTCGATCCAGGAAGTTTTGGACGGGTGAAGTTATCACCAATAACTTCATAATCTACGTCACTAGAACGTGATCTGCAATCCGGGAAGTTTTGGACATTTGATATCACTAATAACTTCCTGGAAGTTTTAGACGAGTTAAATATCACTGACAACTTCCTGATCTGTGTTAGTATCACATAATCTTTCATTGGGGAAGTTTCAGAGAAGTTAAGACATCACTAATAACTTCCTGATCTGTGTCACAATCAGCCTCATCCATCCAGAAAATTTTCGAGAAGTTGAAACATCAAGAACTTCTCAAATGAGTCACAATAACACAGCCTTTCGTTTGGGAAGTTTTCGAGAAGTTAAAACATCACCAAAAACTTCCTTGTGTTATTATAACAAAATCTCTCATTTAGGAAGTTTTCCAGAGGAAGTTGATACGTCACCAACAACTTCTTTGTGTCACTATAACAAAACGTTTCATTTGGGAAGTTTTAGAGAAGTTAAAACATCACGAACTTCTTAAAATGAGTCACAATAACACAACCTTTCATTTGGGAAGTTTTAGAGAAATTAAAACATCACGAACTTAATAAAATGAGTCACAATAACACAACCTTTCATTTGGAAAGTCTTAGAGAAGAATTTAAAACCTCACCAACAACTTCCTTGTGTCACCATAACACACCCTTTCATTTGGGAGGTTTTAGAGAAGTTACAACATCAACAACAACTTCCTTGTGTCACTATAACAAAACATTTCATTTGGGAAGTTTTAGAGAAGTTACAACATCAACAACAACTTCCTTGTCACACTATAACAAAACCTTTCATTTGGGAAGTATCTGAGAAGAAGTTAAGACATCAATAACTTCCTAAAATGAATCCCAATAACACAACCTTCCATTTGGGAACTTTTAGAGAAGAAGTTCAAACATCACCAATAACTTCCTGTGGAAGTTATCCTCAGCAACTTCCACCCCGACGTGATCCCCTACAAAATGATCTTTGACCCGGGGAGTTTAGCAACTAGGGGCTGCGTTGCAAATATTAGGGCTGCCAATATCAGTAGGGAGCCCATTAAAATGTAGGGGAGAGAGACCCCTCCACTCACGTCCATTGCAAGACCTGGAATAAAATGTGATGGCATTAAAGAAGGGGAAGGAAAAAGGCTGATTTTATGAGGTGGGTTTATTAACAATTTTAGGTTAAAAGGTGTGAGTAGAAGGGAGATTTTATAGTGTTTTATTTATTTATTTATTTATTGCAAAGACTATGTTATTTTACTTTCCACACAAGTAATTAGTTTATTCTGTTCGTTTCTCACTTTAAACATAGATTATATTTGAACTGTTTTTCTCTCTATAGAAGCACAATATATCTAATTCATTTTCCTTATCTCATATATAGAATATATCTGATTGTGTTATATGATTCTAAATATATGATATATCTAACTTTCTCTAGTACTGAGGTATACACTATATCCAAAATATCAAATGTTTTTCCTCACTTCAGAATTATATTCCAGGTACTTTATTTTGAATTGAGATATATCTAATTTTATTTTTTCACCTTGGATACACAATGTACTTAATCTATTTAACTCTCTTCAGAGCTAAGATCTATCTAATTTGCATTTCCTACAATTCTGACCCACAATCCATTGGAGTCTAGTTTCCTGTTCAGACTTACAATCTGTCTAATCTATATTTCCTACAATTCTAACTTACAGTCTATTGGGATCTAGTTTCCTATTCAGGCCTAAGGTCTATCTAATCTGTGTTTCCTCAGTCTATACATACAATTCAGACCCACAATCAACTGGAATCTAGCTTCCTCTTCAGACCCACAATCCATTGGAATCTAGGTTCATCTTTGGGCATAAGATCTGTTTTGTAATTTTTATTTCTTACAATTCAGAGCCACAATCCATTGGAAAGTAGTTTTCTCTTCTGATCTAATGTCTCTTTAGGTCTGTATTTCATACAATTCAGGCCCACAATCCACTGGAATGTAGATTCTTCTGCAGACCTAATGTTTCTTCAGTCTGTATTTCATGCAATTCAGACCCACAATCCACTGGAATGTAGTTTACTCTTCTGACGTAATGTCTCTTTAGTCTGTATTTCATACAATTCAGACCCACAATCCACTGGAGAGTAGTTTTCTCTTCTGACCTAATGTCTCTTTAGTCTGTATTTCATACAATTCAGACCCACAATCCACTGGAATGTAGATTCTTCTGCTGACCTAATGTCTCTTCAGTCTGTATTTCATACAATTCAGACCCACAATCCACTGGAAAGTAGTTAAGTCTTCTGACCTAATGTCTCTTCAGTCTGTATTTCATACAATTCAGACCCACAATCCACTGGAGAGTAGTTTTCTCTTCTGACCTAATGTCTCTTTAGTCTGTATTTCATACAATTCAGACCCACAATCCACTGGAATGTAGATTCTTCTGCTGACCTAATGTCTCTTCAGTCTGTATTTCATACAATTCAGACCCACAATCCACTGGAAAGTAGTTAAGTCTTCTGACCTAATGTCTCTTCAGTCTGTATTTCATACAATTCAGACCCACAATCCACTGGAGAGTAGTTAAGTCTTCTGACCCAATGTCTCATTAGTCTGTATTTCATACAATTCAGACGCACAATCCACCGTGCCCCCAAAACATCATACGATTTGAAAAACTACATCCAGTCTTTTCTCAACTCAGACCAAAGCCTCGTTCCTTCATGCTCAAACCAACCCCTGCCCCCCAAACCGATCGATCACTTCGGAACCTTCTTAGAAAAATGATATTCGCCAACCTCAGCCATGAGTCCCGACGGAATTTTCCAAACTTCAAACTTCACACACACACAGATCACGTGATCGTTCACCACTACACCTTGGAAATCGATGGATGGAAGGCTCAGGTGTGTGTGTGTGTGTGTGTGTGTGACGTAGTTAGTGTTGGTGGTCATAGATCGCAGGGGGATACGTTATCGCTTGGGTAATTGATGCTTGTGGAAGCAGGTGTCTTGAAATTGATGTTTTCGTGTGGTATTGCTTGGTTTTGTTACCCTGGTGTTTTTATAAGGATATTTTGATCTGTACTGTGATGCTTTGGGAAAACATTTTCACTCTTTTCTTGAGGGTATGTTTATCTTTAAATGATGATAGACCAGGTATTTTATTTTGATGATTTTGCAAAGATATTCTCACTTGTTTTTCATAAAATATTTTAATCTTTAGTGACAGCCAATAGGTTTTAAATTGATGATCCTGAAAAGATATTTTAAAATTTTTTACGTGAATATTTTTATCTGTAAATAATGATAGACAAGTTTTACTTTGGTGGTTTTGAAAAGATATTTTAACTTTTTATACGAGAATATTTTGATCTGAAAAATAGAGATAAGCAGGGAGTTTTATTTTGAAGATTTTAGGGGACCATTTTGATTTTATGGTCGACTGGAAATTTTGACTCGCAGATAAAGACAGTTATTTTCTCTTGTTTTAAAATCTTAACGTAAAATATCTTAAAGTTGGGATTATAAGATATTTTAATATAAAAAATTATATGCATCAAATGGAGGTACTTTGGCTAGTAGAAGAGCAATCATGTACATTCACAATTTATTTAAACAAAAATTTTTTTTTACGAATTTTCATTTGACAATAATTTTGACAATATTATGGGACTTTCCTCGTTAGATGATGTATTTATGTAAAGTTACTGTACAACATTCTGTATTTGCATATTCATAAACAGAACACTACAAATTGTCACTCTGAAACTTTATGAAGTAATTCTGGATAAGATAGACATTCTCTTACTATGATATTTTTTAAGAATGGCTAATGTGATGAACTGACAGGCGTCATGATATGCTGTTTTTTGTTATTTTGAATAACACGCAAAAATGAAATTCACAGAAATTGAGATATTCGTGTATTTGTTTTTATAGTGGTTCGTGGTTTTTGTAAGGCTTAATATTTAATTTTATCTCTCTCTCTCTCTCTCCCCCTCTCTCTCTCTCTCCCCCTCTCTCTCTCTCTCTCTATATATATATATATACATACATACATACATACATACATACATACATACATACATACATACATACATACATACATACATACATACATACACACTTGCACAAGCCACCTACAATTGTGCGTATACACATACACACGTATAGTTAACTCGAAAACTTTCTGGCCACGTCAGAAATATTACAGAGAAATTACAGCCGAACAGGATACACTGGAGAATATTATGCAAACGGTTGTTCCTGCTGTCATCTGTAATCTCCATTATTCTTAATATATATTAGTCATGTGCAAGGTAATTGGGACATTATCATTGAGCGAATTCCCTGAACGATTTCTTGTCGTCATATTTCTCGAAAGTGTTCCCCCTTCCGAGAGCGTTTACTGGTCATTTGCATCCGTAATTTAAGTCATAATGAACGGTTATGCAGGAGAGTGACCTTTAATTGAATGGTAGTTATATACATATGTATATGCATGTATATATCTATATCTATATATATATATATATACATACACACACACACATATATATATATATATATATATATATATATATATATATATATATATATATACTCTATATATCAATTATAACAGAATGCGAGAGAACAATTGGGTACCCACAATTAGCAAGGATCTCACGTGTCCCCACTTGTTCTCACATGTCCCCACTAGTCCTCATCTGTCCCCATCTGTCCCCACTAGTCCTCATCTGTCACCATCTGTCCCCACTTGTTCCCAAAAGTCGCCACTTGTCTCCACCTGTTCCCACTTGTCCCAGCTTATCCCCACTTGTCTCCATCATTCTCTACTAGTCCCCACCTGTCCCCACCTGTTCCCAATAGTCCCCACCTGTTTCCACCAGTCCCAAAGAATCCCCAACTGTCCTCATTTGTCCCCACCAATCCCCTTCAATCCCCCACTTGTTCCCACTAGTCCCTACTTGCCCCCACCAATCCCCTTCAATCCCCACTAGTCCCCACCTGTTCCCACTTGTCCCTACTTGTCCCCACCTGTTCCCACCAATCCCCACTTGTTCCCACTAATCCCCATCTGTCTCCACAATCCCCACCAGTTCCCACCTGTCCCAAAAAGTCCCCACCTCTCCCCACCAGTCCCCTTCAGTCCCCACCTGTTCCCCAAGCCTTACCCAAGAGGGATGGATACACGAAGTTGCAGATTCCCTGGAACATCCTGAAGAACCCCCATGTAGAGGCCATGGCCTCACCCCCGAATTGGTCAGCCAAGAGGACGTTGACCAGCGTCCAGTAGAAGGCCATGCAGAGGGAGTACATGGTGCCAAAGACCAGAAGATGCCACATGTTGGTGCACAGTGGCACTGACAGGCACCCGATGCCACCGAGCAGTAACCTGGAAAGTGCAGTGGTTGTTATTATTATTATTATTATTATTATTATTATTATTATTGTTATTGTTATTATTGGTCTTTGAGGGTTTATTTCTGTTATTATTAGCTGTCATTTTTTATGATACACAACTCCTGAAGGTTACCTGAATAGAATTTGTTTATTACTTATAACTATCATTATTGCTAAAATTGAAGTATTGATTCAGCATCACATATGAAAGAATTAACAGATAATTAGTGGAATTAACTATCACCATTGCTAAAATTGAAGTATAAGTGTATATTTAAACTGATTCAGCATCACATATGAAAGAATTAACAGATAATTAGTGGAAGACTCGACTTGAATGCTGTGAATATCGATGAAACCTAAACATATCTCTTTGTTTTGGGTACTTTTAAAACTCTCATTATGTTCATTTTAGTATCAGTTTTATTTTTGCTAAAATATCTTTACGCGTTTTGGAAACTCTTATAAAGTTAAGGACTCTTCCTTTCGTATTTGAACCTTAACGGCCTCATAAATAGGAAATAACTCAGCGTAAACGATGCAGTATGTTAAATATATTGCCATTTTCTTCTGAATATGGAACACCCTTCACACGGAGTTGTATTCGCACTTGAATAAATAGGAAGCCTTTTGAAGTAATAGATATTCTTCAGTGTCCTTTTCTCAATTTTAGAAATAAATCCTCTCAGCAGTGAACAGCAGAAGCGTTTGATAATGAACAGAAATTGATTGAATAATTATTACCCTATAATAAACCCATATCTCTTATTGGCCTTCTCTCTGTTGAAGATGACGCCACAGAGGAGCCTTATGATAATGTCACAGCAGGAGACGTAGGAGGCGATGGCAGAATTCTGGAGGTCGGTCAGCCCGATCGCCCTGCCGTAGAGGGACGCGTAGAAGATGGCGTTGGGCAGCGCGGCGGCCGAGCACATCATGGTGAAGAGGTACACCAGGTAAGCGGGGTTCTTCAGGAACGTGAAGTCCAGCGGCTTCTTCTTCCCCCCGGCGCCCTGGGTGGCAGCAGCGGCAGCGGCCCTCTGCTGAATCCTCCTGATCTGGTGGAGGTCGGTCGCGTTGCAGTCCCTCTGCTTCTCTTTCCAGTACTTCGCCTGGACGAGCCGCTCGTGCAGGTCGTAGGGCCTCAGGAGCATCCCGACCAGCACCAGCTGGAGCATCACCCCGGCGATGATGAAGAAGGCGCCCCTCAGGCCGTAGTACTGCTGCAAGAAGACTATCATGGGCGAGAAGAGGAAGCCGCCCGTCGGGTTTCCGGCAGCGCGGAAGCCGTTGGCCAGGGCGCGCTTCAGGTCGAAGTAGTCTGTGACCAGGAGGAATCCAGGAGTCTCGGCCATGCACATTCCTATGCCTGGAAGGATTCATTAGAGTTATTTTGATGGGTGTTCTCTGAGGGCATAGATCAATGCCATTGGCAACCTAGTGCCCTTCCCTAGCTCAATCCTGAGGAAAACAAGGATGCAAGGTTCCAGGGGCCTGTAAAAACAGGCACAGGAAGAAGGTTCCAAAACTGGCCAGGCCAATGAAAACAAACTGTTGGTTTTAGAGGAACCTACTTACCTTGACAGCAGAAGGATATAATCAACCACTCCTATTACTAACTAAGGAGACTGTCAGTTTCAGAGGAACCTACTCACCATGTTAATAGAGGGATATAATCAACCACACTTAATACCAGTTAAGTAAACTATTAGCTGGTTACAGAGGAGCCTACTGACCTTGTCAGTAGAGGATTATAATCAATCACACCTAATACTAAATAAGGAAACTGTTGGTTGAATTCGGAGGAACCTACTCACTATGTTAGTAGGGGGATATGTCAGCCACACCTAACACTGAGGAAACAGTTGGTTCCAGAGGAACCTACTCACCTACCACACCTCCCAAAGTGACAGCTAGGTAAGGGATGTTGAAGGCCGGGACAGCCAGGAGGAAACCGGCAACGCAGAGGAGACCTCCTGTCACGACACACTTCCGAGGACCGATGATCACGGTTAGGGCACCCATGGCCGGAGCTGAGGAGATTTGGGGGTGGTTGGTTGTACACTTTTACACTTTTTTAAGGTTGTCTCAGTATACAGAAGAGTATCCTTCTTATTTCCATTGATATTTTAGAGATGTAGCAACAAAGATACACACATGTACACTTACCTAACAGTCCCCTGCACCCAACTAGGAGACCCATAATCCAACCTGACTGGGAGCCTGTGGCCTCTGGGAAGTAATCCAGTATGAGGCTGTAGGTGATTCCGAAGCTTTTCACGTAACCTGATGTTATCGTGTTTAAGAGGAACACCATGAGGACTACAACCCATGCATATCTGTAGGGAAGAATAGAATGTATGTATATATATATATATATATATATATATATATATATATATATATATATATATATATATATATATATATATATATTACTAGAAGTGGCTCCATAGGGTGGTAACTTTCCATTTCCCAACTTATCCATTATTCAGGATGAGGCTACAAGCCCAGAGACCTTCTACAAACTGATTGCAACCCACTACATTCACTAACCACCAGGTATGTAATTCACTGCCTATGCTAATATAAGTACAATTGAATTTAATCGAATGTCACGGTCAGTTCGCAGTCAATATTTTCTATTTTTCTGTACGACTTACTCTTTCCATCAATTATGAACTTGGCAATAAATAAAAGTAAAGTAATCCAACTATTTTTCGTTCCTGACTCTAGCACCAGAGGATTTTTCATAGTCTTGACTTTTTCTCTGTGTAATATGACAAAATTGGACAGAAGGTTTTTTTTTTTTTTTTTTTTTTACAGCAGCCTAGTTTTTATGACGATTCCCGTCTGGAAAAAGTAGTTCCTGATCTAAAAAAATAAAAGTCTGATTGGATGCCAGGCTGAATCAGTGAACCATATTTCATGATTCGAACTTCCTTTCTCTCTCTCTCTCTCTCTCTCTCTCTCTCTCTCTCTCTCTCTCTCTCTCTCTCTCTCTCTCTCTACATCACTATTCGTTGAAAATTTGTTTAGCTACATGTTAAGGTAGTAAACAGCAGAATCTATTTAAAGTTATATGAGGCAATGTATTACTATTGATCTATATATTATCATTAATCTATATATCATTATTATTAATCTATACATTTTGTCATTTTAACCTTTAACAGAATTCAAGGAACCCATAGAAAGGGACGTTAGGGAAAGGAAACAAATAAGAATGTGGCGAGTTCCCTAATCTAAGACAACACACAGACCAGAAATGATTGAGTCCTACCCTTGATCCTTTGCCGAGGGCGGCCCTGGAATCGAATCAGTGGCATCCTCGAGATCGAGCCCTATGATCTGAGGCTGGGAATCTCTCACAGGGTCTATGGAATCCTTCCTGAAGGATACTAGGGACAGGGATACTTGGCTGAGTCCATCCTGACTACCTCTGCTGCAGATGGTCGATTTCCTGCCGGCAAGGCTGAGGTTCAGGAGAGGAGTCCTTCTATCGTTGCTTCTGCTGGAATGGAGGGGGGGCGAGGTGGAGCCGAAGTCACTGATCCTGTCTTCGTACAGAGTGACGTTCGGCATCCCCCCGGGGGGCTCGGTCCTCGGGGAGGCTGCGATCTCGGGGGGGTCGTCCGAGACGAGTTGGGAAGGGCCTGGCATTTTACGTTGGGTTCTAGGGTGTTTTTACCTGACTCGAAGTTTCTGAAAGGAAACGGGAAAGTCAGTCAGTTTTTGTTGCTGCTTGTACCGAATTAGCCTGAAGGATATGAGAATCTTTTCGAGGATATTTTGATGATTTATTCTTGTCTTTTAAATCCTTTTGTGTCCCGAAAATACTGAAGACCAAAAACAAAAAGAAAACCCAATCAATCTTATGTTTTATTCTTGCCTTTCAAGCCCTTTCTTATCTTGAAAATATTTAAGACCAAAAACATAAAGGAAACTCAATCAATCTTGTATTTTATTCTTGCTTTTGAGTCCTTTTCTATCCTGAAATTACTGAAGGCCCAAAACAAAAAGGATACTCAATCAATCTTGTATTTTATTATTGCTTTTAAGTCCTTTTCTATCCTGAAATTACTGAATGCCCAAAAAAGAAAAAATCAATCAATCTTGTTTTCCCAAATTGTAAATTTAATAAATTCATTCAATCGTTTTTCCTTTGGATCATCCAGAACAAATTTAATCCCCAAAACAGCCTTACCGTTTTGGTTTTTAAATCTTTGTTATCATGAATTCATAGAAAATGAAAATAAAAGATGAATAATATTTATTGTTATGCAAAACGAAATTCGAGTTTCCAGAGACATTTGTTTACAATTTCAGTTCTTTTGGATACCTAAGAATACAAAGAGCTTATTAGTACACATTAGCACATTCTAAATCGGAACCATTCACAACACAATCTTTATAACCAAATTCCTTTTCTATTCTCATTATCTTGTCCTAAAATTAGTGATAGTAATTAATGTAAGAGATGTTATTATTATTATTATCATTATTATTATTATTATTATTATTATTATTATTATTATTATTATTATTATTATTATTATTATTATTATTATTATTATTATTTTGGAGAGGGCTTACAGTCGGCTTTAAGGGGACTTCTATTGGGCTTCCAGGGACTCTCTGGGGGATTCCAAGGGGCTTACAGGGAGCTTCTAGAGGGCTTCTAGGGAGTTTCTCACTGGCTTCCAAAAGGCTTCCAGGGGGCTTCTAGAGGACTTCCAGGGCTTCCAGGTGGATTTTAGGGGTTTTGTAGAAAGCTTCCAGGTGGCTTCCAGGTTCCTCCAAGGGTCTCCCACAGGGCTTCCAGTGGGGTTCCAGGTGGCTTCCAGGGGGTTCCAGAGGGCTTCCAGGGGGCTTCCAGATGGCTTCCAGGGGTTCCAGAGGGCTTCCAGGGCCTTCCAGATGGCTTCCAGGGGCTTCCAGGGGTTCCAGAGGGCTTCCAGGGGTTCCAGAGGGCTTCCAGGGGGCTTCCAGGGGTTCCAGAGGGCTTCCAGGGGTTCCAGAGGGCTTCTAGGGGTTCCAGATGGCTTCCAGGGGCTTCCAGAGGGCTTCCAGAGGGCTTCCAGGGGGTTCCAGAGGGCTTCCAGGGGGCTTCCAGGGAGCATCCAAATAGTTTCCTTGCACATTCAAAGGACAGTGGTAAGGGGCTTCCAGAGGGTTACCAGGGGGCTTCCAGAAGGATTCCAGGGGCTTCCAGGGGGTTTCCAGATGGTTCCCAGAGGGCTTCCAGGTTTTTTCAGGGTCTCTTCAGTGAGCGTCCAGGGGTTTACAACTCGTATCTCCAAAAGAAAGTGGATAGGGGAATTTCCAGAGGGCTCCTTCCAGTGGATTCCAGAGAGCTTCCAGGGAGCTTCCAGGATCCTTTCCAAAGCCACTCTCTCCCCTTACAATGATCCCCTCTAAGACTGTCAGACCAAAACCAATAGCCCGCCAAACACAGCTTATCTCTCTCCCTCGGTGTTTGTCAACAGAGGCCGTTTATGGCCCTGGAAGTTCTTTTTTATGGGGGTTCTTCGACGGGGCCTTGAGTGTCTATAAACTGCTCCTTCGGAGGAGGAGGTCGTTAGAGGCCTCTTAGTTTTACTGCGGAGGATGGAAGCTGTTACTCATACTGAGGTATGCTACTGGTGTTGCTAGCTGCGACTTCAGGTGGTAATAATAATAATAATAATAATAATAATAATAATAATAATAATAATAATAATAATAATAATAATAATAATAATAATACAGGGTTTGTTAAACAAAATGGCAGTTCCAACAGCATTTATTTTATATGGTAAATGCTGTTGAAACTGCCATTTTTGTTTAACAGAACCTGTGTTAAAGAAGGTCTTTTTACTACTACTACTACTACTACTACTACTACTACTACTACTACTACTACTACTAATAATAATAATAATAATATTTATTTATGATTAAAAAGTAAGTAGAACATCTTAGGGAAAAATGCTAACAGGGAAGATAATAATAATAATAATAATAATAATAATAATAATAATAATAATAATAATAATAATAATAATAATAATAATAATTTTGTCACGGAAATGATTTAGAAAATTTCGAATTATTCAAATAAATACTTTTTCTCTTGACTTTCTCTTCGATAAGAGTAATCGAGGTGTGTGTTGGTGGGGGGGGGGGTGTGTTGAGGTTGGGATCAGGCAAGTGGGGGCTTGACCCCCCCAGAATAAAAATTTGACAATGAAAATAAATCATGGAAGGATAACAGATACAGTGAATGGTCTGATACCCCCCAACCCTACTGTACACACAATAAGCCACTCACCTCGCTCTACCGTGCACTCCGCCGGTCCTTTCTGGCTACTAAAACTCCCCAATTCCCCCCCAAAACTACCCCCTTCAGCCCCTGGTCACCTATCCTAACCCATACTCCCCAACCCTACTGTACACACAATAAGCCACTCACCTCTCTCTATCGCGCACTCCGCCGGTCCTTCCTGGCTACTAAAACTCCCCAATTCCTTCACGACACTTCTCGCCACTCCATTGACTCAGTGATACCTGGGTCTAACTCTTCTAACCCTCTCATTGCCTCGCTCATAAACCCTTTAATCCACTGGATCTCGTGACTAGAAAGAAGGAAGACCGTTTAGCTAACTCCTGAGAGTCTAACACGAAGCGCCAGTTTCGCCCGAAACTTCGAGCATGCAAAAGCAAGATTGCAAGACTAGATTGCGCTGAATTGCAAGGAGGGACTTGAATGGACCCGGCAGACACAACACGAGCCGTGGAAAATTCCGAGCAGGTGGCAATGGGACTGTGAACATGCAACGGAAAGTTCCGATGCAGGGTTGCATTCGGAGCAAGCAACCTGTTGAATGTTGGGTTTTGGTCGGGGAGGAGCGGGGGGCGGGGGGAGAGGTGACTGGGAGATTGGTGTGGGGTTATTCCATGAACTGTGTTGTGAAGCCATAATAATATAGATGCTTTTCTCTCTCTCTCTCTCTCTCTCTCTCTCTCTCTCTCTCTCTGTATATATATATATATATATATATATATATATATATATATATATATATATATATATATGTGTGTATGTGTATCTATCCTCATAAGCACATATCAAACCACTCAATTGTCATTGGCAATTCCTCTCTCTCTCTCTCTCTCTCTCTCTCTCTCTCTCTCTCTCTCTCTCTCTCTCTCTCTCTCTCTCTCTCTCCCTCCCTGTATATATATATATATATGTGCGTATGTCTATCTATCCCCGCAACCACATATCAAACCAGTCAATCGTCATTGGCAATTCATTCAGTTGAGGAGGACGTCAAAAAAGATATATAATTAACATCAAATATTCTTATTACAGATTTTTATGGCGCGAAGCGTAGAATTATTCATTCTTTTGTGAATGAATCAGGAGTAACGGATCTTTGCCGGATTTAACTTGATTGTGCGTCTTTGTTCGTTGCCTGATTGCGCGCGCGTGTGTGTGTGTGTGTGTGTGTGTGTGTTTGTGAGGCCCTACAGTTATTTATGTATATGCACATACTGGGAGTATGTATATGTATACTGTGTTAAGGCGAGAATATATGAGCTTTTGTATACATCTGTTTGTCGTAAGTTTATGTGCACTGAAAGTTATATTGCATGTATACATAATGTATATTTATATATGTATATGTATACATATATGTATATAATATATATATATATATATATATATATATATATATATATATATATATATATATATATATATATATATATATATACATACATATATATATATATATACATATATACATACATACATACATACATACATACATACATACATACATACATACATACATACATACAACCACGCATCCCAACCCACCAATACTACCACAGAAGCGTTATGATTCCACAAAAGAAATATGATTTATTATTTAGCAGAGAAGGCCCGACTGCACTCTCCCCATAATTTTCTTAATGCAATATGTCATACAATTGACTGCGTGTGCGTGTGTGTGTGTGTGGCGAATTGTCACAATGACCCACAATTCTCACATACTGGTTATTCCTGGTTGCTAGGAATGTTGTAAGTTGCCGGTTAGGTTGGTTGGAAAGGAGTGGGTTGTCATAGTTATTGGCGTTTGTTAGTTTTTTTATTTTAGAGTTTTTTTTTTATTAAAATATTCTTCTGTGGGAGGGTTGAAGGAAATAATAATAATAATAATAATAATAATAATAATAATAATAATAATAATAATATATAATATAATCTATACATACATACATACATACATACATACATACATACATACATACATACATACATACATACATACATACATACATACATACATACATACAGAGAGAGAGAGAGAGAGAGAGAGAGAGAGAGAGAGAGAGAGAGAGAGAGAGAGAGAATAACCACACATACATCGACTTGTCACATCCTGCGCCAGCCATTTGTTTTATCGATGTTTGGAAGAAACAAATTCTTGCGTGTAATGATTTTTGTAAATTATACTTTTCTAGAACTTAACCATAATACTTGTAATTATTGCTGTTAAAAAAATCCTGATAAATACCCTGACGTAATTATATTTCTGATTAAGAATTAATTATATATTCTTTCCCTTCTTAGTTTTCTGAAACGAAAACTATGGCCGTCCGCACTTTATTTTTTTCAGCCCCCAGATCTTAAAATTTACTGAGGCTAGAGGGCTGCAAATTGGTATGTTGATCATCCACCCTCCAATCATCAGACATACCAAATTACAGCCCTCTAGCCTCAACATTTTTTATTTTATTTAAGGTTAAAGTTAGCCATAATCGTGCCGCTGGAACGATATATGCCAGGCCACCACCGGGCCGTTGTTAAAGTTTCACGGGCCGCGGCTCATACAGCATTATACCGAGACCACCGGAAGATAGATCGATTTTCGGTGGCTTTGGTTACACGCTGTACAGAAAACTCGACTTGTTTGTTTCACAATTAATACTACACCGAGAAAACACTCGCAACATCTGAATATATAATTTTGCTCCTTGCAAATTATCATTATTGCACTTGTGAACCAAATCTGAGAAATATTTCAGTTATTTTCGGAATATTTTCGTCAGTTTGTGGACGAAATATTAAGAAGATATTGGAAATATAGCCAGAAAAATTTTCGTTCAGGAATTCAGTAAGCAATAGTTATCTTTTTAATGCAAAACAAATAATATTTTCTATGCCAAGCCTAAAAAAATAAACAAATCATGATTATTATATTTTTTTAATGTAAAGCAAATAGCATTCTCTTGCCCAAATCCGAAGAAGTAAGCAAGCCCTAATTATTATTATTTTTGATAATATCAAACAAATATAATTTTATTGCCTAAATTCGAAGAAATAATTCATATTTCAACGTGAACAAACTTCAAGATTTAAGCTTTCAAAATAAAGGTTTTGAAGCCTGTTATTTCCCAAAACTGTAAAAAAAACGTTTTGGAAGATTTTCAATGATTTAAGCTTCGAAAACGAACATTTGAAACCTGTTATTTCCCAAAACTGTAAACAAAACTTTTTGGAACATTTCAAATGATTTAAGCTTTCAAAACAAACTTTTTGAAACATGTGGCCTTCCCACTCCTTTAAACAAAATGTTTTTGGAATATTGTAAATGATTTCAGCTTCTAAAACAAACTTTTTGAAGCCTGTTATTTCCCAAAACTGTAAACAAAAGTTTTTGGAACATTTTAACTAAAGGTTGGGAAGCTTTTAAATGATTTAGGCTTCCAAAACAAACGTATCGAAGCCCGTGTCTTCCCAAAACTGTAAACAAAAGGTTTTGGAAGCCCAAATGTAAACAAGAGGTTTTGGAAGATTTTCAACGAATTTAGCTTCCAAAAACAAACTTTTTGAAACCCGTGGCCTTCCCAAAACTGTAAACAAAACGTTTTGGAACATTTTAAATGTTTTAAGCTTCCAAAAGTGTAAACGAAAACGTTTTTGGAACATTATCAATGAAATCAACCACATCACAGCAACCTACCTTGACAACAACACGTTTGATTAGGTGGCCCAGTTTGACACCTGGCGAGTTCATCCTTCTGGGGTCAAAGCTTGCGGGAACTGCCGACAGATGACGCAAGCGTCACTTCTATGACGCAATCAGCCGGGCTTTGCGGACGCAACTTTGTCATTAGGTAACGCAATTGGGTTGAGGATATTCGGTGTAAGGTATATTTTCGAATATAATGAGTGACTTTTCGTTTAATTTACTGTAGCAATTTGGGAGATATGATGTTTACATTGTAATTTTACATTGTAACTGTCCAGCCTTGCCTGTGAATGAATCATTGTATGGTTTGAGAAACTTAAATTGAATAAGCAAATAGGAATATTGAAGTTTTTGTTATAATGTAAACACCAATGTTTCATGAAAGATTATTCTATGTTTCTCGACGCTTATAATGATGTATGATGATGTTTCAGAGAGTTGCTTGACGTGTCTGTTCATTGTAATATCCAAAGATGTTTCACTTTTGAGTATATATATAAATACAATGATTTTCTGCCTTTTTAAAAGCAGCTAACACCAGCCATAAATAATGAAACTTCATTATATATTCGATTGATACAGTTATATACATTAACCTGTATTGCTTATGTTTTGAAAATGAAGTTGATAAAAGACAATATAATGAAAACTTAGATCCGTACCTCCAATGATGTCAAGTGATAATGAGGTTTCATTATAAGAACTTTGATGTTTATAACGATACACAATTTATAATGACACACAACAAATGACCATTGTATATATATCACTGTTTTCCGTATGGTCACCATAACTCTTATGATGTTTATAATGACATATAGTCATTATATGATCGTCTTTTATAATGACTTAATCATCAAGATTTTCACTGTAATACTTTATTATTTTTATAATGAAGCAATCGTTATAAAGTCTTCGATATTTATAATGGCACTTTTAATTCATTCATTATTTACAAAGACACACAATCATTATAATTTTTTAAATTCATAATGAAACTTGTAAGCCTCCATTGCTAACAATGACGCATAATCATCGACTTTTAATGACACTTGCGAGTCATTTATCATATATAAAAACACAAAAATCATTATAGAATCCACGACGCTTACAATGACACAATCACCAAAAAAAAAAACAGTCCCAACTTACAATGAATCACAATATCACCTCACTTCATTATACACTATTTTTGTTAGTGACAAAATCGCATTAATTAACACCGTCCAAACTTACAATGACATTATCTCTCTCTCTCTCTCTCTCTCTCTCTCTCTCTCTCTCTCTCTCTCTCTCTCTCCCGTCCACTTCCTATGAGGTCAAGACAGTTAGTGAGCAAAGGAGTGAATTGGAACCACTGACGGTCGATACCACATACATGCTAAAAGTAGAAAAAAAGAAGTGGACGATACGTGACGTTACGGTCGTCTGTGTGTGTGTGTGTGTGTATATGTATATGTATATATGTATACATGTATACGTATATACATATATATATAATCTCCACACAAAAACCCCCAAAATAAAATTACACACCCACAGAAAACCAATCATTGATAAATCATCCCAAAACCTGAATAAAATAAACAAATAAATAAATAAATAGATAAATAAACGAACAAATAAACAAAGAACGAAAGAAAAAATAAGTGAAAAGGAAAGGGAAACACATGAGACGAGAATAAGACAATCAATGAGCTTTAATGGAGACAAACGCACCCCCCGCCCCCCCGCCCCCCCTC
>NC_089785.1:25470206-25472706 GCF_040412425.1 Macrobrachium rosenbergii | reverse complement strand
CATCTGCACAAAAAGAGATATGAAAAGAACCTCTGCTCACAGCAAAATCAAACTCTCTCTCTCTCTCTCTCTCTCTCTCTCTCTCTCCCTCCCCAGCACTCTACCAAATGAAGACTCTGACCTGTTCCACGGCGAGGTCAAACTACCTTTAGCTCCCGATAAGCAATTAAGAATTAAACCTTCTTCTTCTTCTTCTTCCGCGGGTTCGAGAAGATACCGGGGGGGGAGGGGGGAATAACTTCATTCCTATTCCCCCGGTGTTTGACTTCACTCTCCCGGAGTACTTGTTCGGAGAAGTGGCTTTGATCCGACAATAAAAAAAGAAAGGTTTTTCACTTTCACGGCTTCTCTGACGTAAAAGCAGAATCTTCGACGCGATTGGTGGATAGATCCGGCGTTTGTAAAGCCATACATACACGCTTATGAATACTCTATGCATACGCGCACGTATACTTCATATACACACACGTATATAATTTATATATTCAGTCTTACTGCAGCTCCCAGTAATTCAACATACAGAATACATTTGCAATTCTCCGCTGCTTGACTTGACAGTTAATCAGCGAGAGAGAGAGAGAGAGAGAGAGAGAGAGAGAGAGAGAGAGAGAGAGAGAGAGAGGAGAATCCTACCAGGCTCTGGCACACACAGGGTGTAAGGAGAAGACTTTGCGTTATATCGAATTACGCCCAGTAATTACTCCAATGGAACTTGCTGTAGAGAGAGGGGTTTCGTAATTAAGGCTTGGTGAGATTAAAGGAAGAGGAATTGAATTTTTTTTTTTCTGTTAATTTTAGTTTTCTGTAAAAGAAAACTATTGTGCCGGCTTTGTCTGTCCGTACGTAGTTTTTTTTTTTGTTGGCGTTTTTTTTTCTGTCCGAAATTTTTCTGTCCGCGTTTTTTTCTGTCCGCAGTTTTTCTGTCCGCGTTTTTTCTGTCCGCGTTCTTTTCTGTCCGCACTTTTTCTGTCCGCAACTTATTCTGTCCGCAGTTTTTTCTGTCGGCTTTTTTTTTCTGTCCGCACTTTTTTCCTGTCCGCACTTTTTCTGTCCGCACTTTTTCTGTCCGCACTTTTTTCTGTCCGCAGTTTTTTCTGTCCGCAGTTTTTTCTGTCCGCACTTTTTTCTGTCCGCACTTTTTTCTGTCCGCACGTTTCTGTCCGCAATTTTTCTGTCCGCACTTTTTCTGTCCGCACTTTTTTCTGTCCGCACTTTTTCTGTCCGCACTTTTTTCTGTCAGCAGTTTTCTGTCCGCACTTTTTCTGTCCGCACTTTTGCTGCCCGACCTCAGATCTTAAAAACTACTGAGGCTAGAGGGCTGCAAAGTGGTATGTTGATCATCCACCCTTCAATCACCAAACATACCAAATTGCAGCCCTCTAGCCTCCTCAGTAGTTTTTATTTTATTTCAGGTTAAAGTTAGCCATAATCGTACGTCTGGTAACGATATAGGCCATACCACCACTGTGCCGTGGTTAAAGTTTCACGGGCCGCGGCCCATACAGCATTATACCGAGACCACCGAAAGATAGATCTATTTTCGGTGGCCTTGATTATTATAGAGAGAGAGAGAGAGAGAGAGAGAGAGAGAGAGAGAGAGAGAGAGAGAGAGAGAGAGAAATAAGTAAAAATAAAGTGTAAAAATACAGAAAAAAAGTTAAAATAAAGCATAAAGGCCTATACCAAAAATAAAAAAAATCGAGAAATAAAAAAATACATGAAAATAAATAAAAATATTAAAATACATAGAAAAATTAATGAACAAAAATATAAATGAAAATAAAGAAATAAGCATAAAGAATAAAACAAGATATATAAAAAAATAAAGTAAAAAATAAAAAATAAAATTCAATAAATAAAAGTAAAAATACATGAAAATAAATAAGAATAATAAAATATATAAAAATAAATAAAAAAATATAAATGAAAATAAAGAAATAAACAAAGAATAAAACAAGATATATAAAAAAATTAAGTAAAAAATAAAAAATAAAATTCAATAAATAAAAGTAAAAATACATGAAAATAAATAAGAATAATAGAATATATAAAAATAAATGAAAAATATTTAAATGAAAATAAAGAAATAAACAAAGAATAAAAAAAATATATAACAAAATTAAATCAATTAGAAAGCATTTAACCTAGAGAGAGAGAGAGAGAAAGCGGCTTCACACTTTCACCGAAGATAAGAACTTTCTCTCGGGCGGCTGAATATTTGATGAGGTTCTAGAATCCTCCTGAGGATGGCGAGGGAAAGAGGTAAACGCGAAAGCCTCTTAGAGGCCAAGTTGTGACGTGTTAAAGGAGGAAATAGGATGCATGCAGGAATCCTCAGAGAGAGAGAGAGAGAGAGAGAGAGAGAGAGAGAGAGAGAGAGTGTGTGTGAGGATTGAGGATGAGAGCAAACAGATGTTTGTTTCCCCAAGGATTTGGAATTTCATTCCTGCTTTTGCTTTCCTGCAAGAATTTATTTGTCTCTCTCTCTCTCTCTCTCTCT
>NC_089785.1:25462706-25467706 GCF_040412425.1 Macrobrachium rosenbergii | reverse complement strand
TTCATTTTGGCTGGGTCCACCCTGTCGTGGGTGGGATTCATTGATTAATTCGTGCGTTTTACTGGCGTCGCTTGTGGAGAATCTGTTGTCTTGTTAGTGTGGGATGAACCTAGGTGTTATTATTATTATTATTATTATTATTATTATTATTATTATTATTATTATTATTATTATTATTATTATTATTATTATTACTGATTTAACCTCTAAAGAAGGAGACTCCATAATATTATTATTATTATTATCAGGGCAAATATAAGAAATCTCAAAATTGCTTCTAATTACAATTCGCAACAATTTTGACCCCACTAATAATAATAATAATAATAATAATAATAATAATAATAATAATAATAATAATAATAATAATAATAATAATAGCAGTACAATACTTGAACAGAAATCTCGACTTGCCCCTGAAATATTCAAAAATGCTTTTTTGACCAAAAACAGAAGTTTGCAAATAATCTTGGCCAAGGAACTTCGTAGTTTTAAGCCAAGGCTTAGGCAAACTTCCTCAGGGTACGCTGCCCATTAAATAAATCAGATTATATTCATTCTCTCTCTCTCTCTCTCTCTCTCTCTCTCTCTCTCTCTCTCTCTCTCTCTCTCTCTCTCTCTTTAAGGAATATGTTGCGGAAGAGGAATGCAAGCAAAATGGGATAAAAAAAACTTCAGGCATACATTGTAAGATTTTTAGTTGAATTTTTTTTCAATGAATGAAGTTTATTTTGAGAAATATATACATACATACATTATATATATACATATATATACATACATATATACATACACCAAAATAACTGAACAACATACACAAAAACAAACTCACAAAACATTACACAACATATTCCCCGACTTACGAACAGAAACTCGTAGGCGACAGCTTGACAAGGAAAGCAAAAAGAAAACAAAAATGAAGAACTAATAAAAAATATATAAAAAAGAGGGAGCAATATATACATACATACACACATACATACATGCATACATATATATACATACACCAAAATAACTGAACAACACACACAAAAACAACCTCACAAAACATTACACAACACATTCCCCGACTTATGAACAGACGCTCGTTGGCGACGGCATGACATGGAAAGCAAAAAGAAAAAAAAAATAAAGAACTAATAAAAAATATATAAAAAAGAGGGACCAATGTATAAATACATACATTCATACATACATACTTACATACATGCATACATATATATACATGCACCAAAATAACTGAACAACATACACAAAAACAACCTCACAAAACATTACACAACACATTCCCCGACTTACGAACAGAAGCTCGTAGTCGACTGCATGAAAGCAAAACAAAAAGGAATTAATAAAAAAAATATATAAAAAAGAGCGACCATCATTGATGTGATGCCAGGAGAGCAGATCTGCTTTTGCATCTCTCCCACTTTGAGAAGGAAGAAGAAGAAGAAGAAGAAGAAGAAGAAGAAGAAGAAGAAGAAGAAGAGACGCCCCTGAATAAGAGGCTGAATTGCAGCATCCTATTCACGACAGCTCAAGGCTTCGGGAAGCGGTGCTCTTTTCAGGACAGAGAGAGAGAGAGAGAGAGAGAGAGAGAGAGAGAGAGAG
Source organism: Macrobrachium rosenbergii (assembly GCF_040412425.1). Classification (NCBI taxonomy): domain Eukaryota; kingdom Metazoa; phylum Arthropoda; class Malacostraca; order Decapoda; family Palaemonidae; genus Macrobrachium; species Macrobrachium rosenbergii. The sequence continues at coordinate 25,466,098 of NC_089785.1, read as the reverse complement.
AGAGAGAGAGAGAGAGAGAGAATAAAATCAGGGGTTCCAAGGCGAGTTGGTGAAGTATAAGGAAACTGTGCTTGTAGGTGATAGGGTTCTTTTGAGAATGGGACATTGGTGACTAGATTCTTTTGAGAATGGGACACTAGGTGACAAGATTCTTTTGAGAATGGGACATAGGTGACAAGATTCTTTTGAGAATGGGACACTAGGTGACTGGGTTCTTTTGAGAATGGGACACTAGGTGACAAGATTCTTTTGAGAATGGGACACTAGGTGACAAGATTCTTTTGAGAATGGGACACTAGGTGACAAGATTCTTTTGAGAATGGGACACTAGGTGACAAGATTCTTTTGAGAATGGGACACTAGGTGACAAGATTCGTTTGAGAATGGGACACTAGGTGACAAGATTCTTTTGAGAATGGGACACTAGGTGACAAGATTCTTTTGAGAATGGGACATAGGTGAAAAGATTCTTTTGAGAATGGGACATAGATGAAAAGATTCTTTTGAAAATGGGACACTAGGTAACAAGACTCTTTTGAGAATGGAACACTAGGTGACAAGATTCTTTTGAGAATGGGACACTAGGTGACTAGATTCTTTTGAGAATGGGACTCTAGGCGACAAGATTCTTTTGAGAGATGGACATTTTTTTCGGCAATGGGACACTAGGTGACAAAGCATTTCCAAAAATGAATCATAAAAAAATATGAATTATAATTAATCGAATTTAATGAAAGAAATTATATACAAATGAATTAAAAATAAAACGTTTAATAAATAAAAGCAATTTCGAGACCATCTTTACAAGTTACCTGATTTTCTCTATGAAAAAATTACTTAATATCATTAGAGACTACAAAAAACTTTCTAATATTTTTAGGCCTTTGGGCTCAGCCCATGAATCCGGAAATGGTAGGTTGACAGGCGCCTAAGTTTTGTAGGGGATTTTTCATCCTCATTTTTACGGGCCTAATCCCTCCACTAGAAAGTTTTGGGAGAGAGAGAGAGAGAGAGAGAGAGAGAGAGAGAGAGAGAGAGAGAGAGAGAGAGAGAGAGAGAGAGAGAGAGAGATCTATTACTTTTTTTCCAGAAACACTAATGTATCTTTATGCAGATTCGTTCTAAAAAATTACTTTATTTACAAAAACAGGCATGTTTTGGAGAGAGAGAGAGAGAGAGAGAGAGAGAGAGAGAGAGAGAGAGAGAGAGAGAGAGAGAGAGAGAGAAGAAACTCTTTTACTTTGTTTCAATATATTCATTTACAAAAACGGCTCCAACTAAAATAGTAATAATTTTTGTCATATATATATATATATATATATATATATATATATATATATATATATATATATATATATATATATATATATATATATATATATATATATATATATATATATATATTATAACTAGATTAAACTGACTTTCATATTATTTATAGATTTATAGTTTTTATTTATAGATTTATAGTTTATTGTTATATATCTCGACCAATTCTGGGTATTGCACATGCACAATTCTCTAACAGAATGGGTATTTTAATATACATTTGAAATTAGTTTTATTTATTAAGCCCAGAACTGGTTTAGTTTATAGATTTTACGACAGATAATTAGGTTTATTAGTTTTCTGTAAAGCAAAACTATTGTGCAGGCTTTGTCTGTCCGTACTTTTTTCTGTCAGCACTTTTTCTGTTCGTACTTTTTTCTGTCCGCACTTTATTCTGTCTGCACTTTTTTCTGTCTGCACTTTTTCTGTCCACACTTTTTCTGTCCGCACTTTTTCTGTCCGTACTTTATTCTGTCTGCACTCTTTTCTGTCCGCACTTTTTTCTGTCCGCACTTTTTCTGTCCGCACTTTTTCTGTCCGCACTTTATTCTGTCCGCACTTTTTCTGTCCGCCCTCAGATCTTAAAAACTACTGAGGCTAGAGGGCTGCAAATTGGTATCGTGATCACCCACCCTCCAATCATCAAACATACCAAATTGCAGCCCTCTAGCCTCCTTAGCTTTTATTTTATTTAACGTTAAAGTTAGCCATAATCGTGCGTCTGGCAACGGTGTAGAAGGTTAAAGTTTCACGGGCCGCGGCTCATACAGCATTATACCGAGACCACCGAAAGATAGATCTATTTTCGGTGGCCTTGATTATACGTCTCAGCGGCTGTACGGAAAACTCGATTGCACCGAAGAAACTTCGGCGTATTTTTTTTTGCTTTATACATAAATTCTTCACATACATTTATTAGAATCCAAATGTCATTAAAAAATGAATACGCATTTCCCCTCCGCCAGCAACCACGGACAGTGAGGCTTTCAATAAATGCTATATTGAGTTTCACGCTTAAATTGTGGAACAAAATGACTAATTATGGTTCCAGAATTCCAGTTTCTCTTTTTCATTTCCAGCAGAAACTTTTTACAAACAAAGTATAAAAAGGATATGGATATATATATATATATATACATACATATATATATATATATATATATATATATATATATATATATATATATATATATATATATATATATATATATATATATATATTTATGGAGATCTGGCGATAATGAAAGCATTTCATCCCATTATGCCAACCTTGCAAAAGGAATGATTTGGTTGGCTGAATTTCAGTTTATGTATGTATGTATGTATGTATGTATGTCATGTACAAAAGTGATTATAATCATATATATATATATATATATATATATATATATATATATATATATATATATATAAAATAAATATATGTATGTATATAACTTTTTCTTTTTTCAAAGGCTACCAGGCGATGAGGGCAGAAAGTCCTTGAAAACTTGTAACCTTTTTTTTAATATTTTTTTAATGAGGTCCTGTTATTAATTTTATGATTGCACAGAACGATTGTGAAAGTGATAAAGTTTAGTATATATATATATATATATATATATATATATGCATAATGAATCTACTTGTTTATTGAAAATGATATTGTTCATAGTTTGTGATTGTGTCTCTATGACAAGGATGAACAATCATGGGCCTTCATTTCCCACAACTTTCACCAAATATAGCCGGGAAATATACACCAAAGAACTGACTTGTATATTATGCAAGTGTGTCAGTTTAACACCATGAAATATCAGTCAGTGTCGAATTTGAACTTTCCATAAATAAATCTTGACTCCATATGAGTTTTTCCAGCTGTAACAACTCTCATGGAAGACAGATATTTGTATTCCTGCAAAAAAAAAAGAATGAAATAAAAAAATAAAATCGCTGAAATGATTTTTAGTTTTCTGTGAAAGAAAACTGTTGTGAAGGCTTTGTCCGTCCGCACTTTATTCTGTCCGCACTTTATTCTGTCCGCACTTTTTTCTGTCAGCACTTTTTTCTGGCTGCACTTTTTT
>NC_089785.1:25440206-25457706 GCF_040412425.1 Macrobrachium rosenbergii | reverse complement strand
TTTTGCGATGGAAATAAAAAAATTATACATATATATATTTTTTTAAGATGGAAATTTGAATAAAAAAAATATTTTTTTGGTATGTGGGATACAACGAGCCACAAACAGATAAAGTGATATATATGAAATTTCTTTGAAAATAGCTTTGCTTTCACTTCCCTACTTTCTCTGATGGTGAAAGCAATTCAGCAACAGTATATACACACACTTACAGAGAATATGTAATTGGGAGAGTGGCTGGTTTGGTGTCAAAGTGGGTATGTCACATAACACAACCTTGTAGATATAAGGTTGTGTTATCATCATGTTTCTTCGCTTCTGCCCCTAGCTGCAACCCCTTCCATTCCTTTTACTGTACCTCCATTCATATTACCTTTCTTCCATTAAACTATCCACCCTCTCTGACAAATATTTCATAGTGCAACTGAGAGGTTTTCCTCCTGTTACACCTGTCAGACCTACCTCCTCTCAATTTCCTCTCCAGTGCCGAATGACCTCATAGGTCCCAGTGCTTGGCCTTTGGCCTAAACTCCATATTCAATTCAATTTAACTCAATTCATGGTTGTTTATATCTTCAGAAACAGTGTATGTGGAGAATTAATGGGAAAACAATAAGTTAAATTAAAGAAAATCGAGTTATTCAAGGACAGAATATGTCTACGGGGGAGTGTCTGGTTTGGTGTCAAAGTTGGCGTGATATAAATAAATAGATGATATGATATCTGTGGTTGTTTGTCTTCAGAAACATCATATACAGAGAATTAATAAAAAAAAGTTATAATAAAGAAAAAACAAAGTTCCTCAAAGTGAGAATACTTTGACAGGGGAGTGACTGGGTTGGTGTTATATTTACGAATTTATCCATTCATTTATTCATCCAATCATTTATCTATTTATTTATCTATTCAACTATTTATTAACTTATTTATTTATATATCTATTTATTTATTTATTCATTTTATTGCACAATCACCGTACTTCCCTTGACAGTATAATTCACAGAAATATAAAAAAAATATAAAAAACTAAAAAAAAATGCCAAAAAATCTCGATAAAATTATTACTCCGGACCTGGGAAAGTGGCCAATAGCGTATGACGCAGAAATAGCGCTTTATACGACCTATAAAATAGCCATTTGCCAGTAGTTGCAGCTATTAATGCCAGCTTCATTACTCTGGTATGCCAGTTTGTTGATAAGTTACAATAATAATAATAATAATAATAATAATAATAATAATAATATATATATATATATATATATATATATATATATATATATATATATATATATATATATATATATACATACACACATACATACATACACACATACATACATACACACATACATACATACATACATACATACATACATACATACATACATACATCTTTGAGTATTTGTGCTACATAGAAATTTAAAGTATAAGGTCAGACAACCAATCTCCAGTGTTTCAAATTACAGAAAGGCTCTCTCTCTCTCTCTCTCTCTCTCTCTCTCTCTCTCTCTCTCTCTCTCTCTCTCTCTCTAAAACCCTGAACGGGCGAGAAACGTCTGCATATCATTACCCAGAGCTTGGCGTCTGTTTAATCCAATCTAATTTCAGCATCTCACTTCGAGCCAAACAGGTAGGAGATTTCGCTTCGTTTTAAATATGTCTTTTCCTTTTTGTCAAGCCAGAGAGAGAGAGAGAGAGAGAGAGAGAGAGAGAGAGAGAGAGAGAGAGAGAGAGAGAGAGAGAGAAAGAGACAGAGACAGAGAGAGAGAGTCCCTGATACGTAATTGCTGAGTATTACTTTGTGAGTTACAGGAACTCGAAGTATTTTTGGCCCCAAAGTCACATGACAATTCTTTTCCAGCAGACTAAAAGATAAAGAGAACAGATCGTCAACAAAGACGATTATTTATTTCGGAAATTGTCCCCTCCTGCCGTGGATATTCTGTACCTTGAAAAACAGCAATAAATGCTCATTATAAAAGTGCGAACTTCCATCGAAGGGGCCTCGTTACCGTCAACATTTTACCTGTCCCAGTCGTGATTACCTCGGGTGCAATCGTGGAGTTATGGAGGAAATTGTATTTCAGTCTAATTTTCCTCGCCAAGGCTGGTTTGAATGCAGGTGGCCTTATGCCAAGAAGAGCCTTAACCCAGAGGCTGCACTCGAATGCTGCAAGGTGTTAATGGCTTGAGAAGAAGACTGGTATGGACCTTAGATTCAGCCCCAATCAAAGGCGACCATTCCTTACATTCGTCCCCATAAAAATTTCTACAACAAAAACTTTGCCAGAATTTGTATAATTTCTCCCCCTTCTTGAATTCTTATTATTTCTCGCTGATCCAGGTAAACTGGTTTTATTCTTACCTGAATCTTATAGTCTGTGTAATCTAGAATATCTAGAGATATGTTAATTGGTTAAGTGATTGATGGCAGTCAAACTTTATCTGTTTTGATGAGACCTTTGAAAGTGGTTTCTTTACCAAATATAAATTATTATTATTTATTATTACCAAAAGGGATTAATTTCAGTAATCATTATCAAATGCAGACAAGACCTTTGCCAAAAAATGCAGTTATTATTATTATTATTATTATTATTATTATTATTATTATTATTATTATTATCATTATTATTATTATTATTATTATTATTATTGCCAAAGGGATTGATTTCAATAATCATTAACAAAGGTAGACAAGACCTTTAACAAAGAAATGCACTGCTATTATTATTATTATTATTATTATTATTATTATTATTATTATTATTATTATTATTATTATTATTAGACTAATGACTGTGAAATCATACATGAAATTTCCACTTATCTCAAATCTGTACCCAGTCATGCATAATTAATTAGCAAACTGCAATCAAATATATCCTTTCTAATAACTCCCCGATGTTTATCGGGTAATTACGCCTCACTAACCAAAAAAAAAAAAAAAATTATCAAAATTAACATATAAAAATATTCCACTCCCTGTTTCCAAGTGGGAATGACGAATATCATTATTGAAATCATTTAACCCGCGCCTAATCGAGTTCCTGATTTATGAATTGGCCTTGGGTTGGGGGGGCGAGGGTGGGGAGAGGGGGTCAATTACCGAATTATTATTGGTCGGAATTCTGAATGAGACGTCAAGTCCTTTATCTGGATGCAAATGGTTTTTGGTTGTTGAAGTCAGGACGATTGGAAATTCGTCCCGTCGAAAAATAAAATAGACGGTAGTTGATTTCATGTATATACTTTGTCACCTTAGAATTATTATTATTATTATTATTATTATTATTATTATTATTATTATTATTATTATTATTATTATTACAAGTCAGGACGATTGGAAATTCGTCTAGTCGAAAAATATAACAGTTGGGAGTTAATGAGTTGTTATCACCTTAAAATTTTATTATTATTATTATTATTATTATTATTATTATTATTATTATTATTATTATTATTATTATTATTATTATTATTATTATAAGGCAGGACGACTGGGAATTCGTCCCTTCGAAAGTAAAACGATTGGCAGTTGAATTCATGTTTATACTGATATTGTATTATTATCACCTTCGAATATTACTTTTATTATGGGTCAATAAAAAATTCGGGAGCTTTCACGTAAGCTCTGAGCTGTCGTCTTGTATTCACAGGCCAAGAAAGTATATGTGAACATGATGCTTATGTGAATATGTGCCCCCCACACCCCCCACAAAAAAAAAAAGGATCGGACACTGAGTGAGACGGGAACCTACATGTTAGCTCAAATCTATTGAATATTCTGACCTGAGACCCAACTTTTCCCAAGCAGCCAGTCTTAAGACGTCGATTCGATGCTAATACCCTAAACGGGCATCAGAATATTAAATCAACAGACTCTCTCTCTCTCTCTCTCTCTCTCTCTCTCTCTCTCTCTCTCTCTCTTATTACCATGAAGTGGCTGAAAAGCATTAAATTCTGAAAGAGGATTTACCATTTTGGCTGCCGAGAAGGAGCCCTCGGTGAGTGAGTGAAAATTTAATGAGGATTTGAAGAATCTTGGGGATTTGGGAGATGCGGGGGAGGGGCGGAGAGAGGAGTGGGGAGGAGGGGGAAGGTGGAGGGGATAAACACGCAATCCTCTTAGTGAGAGAGAGAGAGAGAGAGAGAGAGAGAGAGCGAGAGAGAGAGAGAGAGAGAGAGAGGGAGAGAGAGAGAAAGGCTGTGAGGAGCTGAATGAGAAATGTCAAGAGTTTTTTTCTGCTCTCATCAATTCAGACCAGATATAATAAAGCCAGGCTGAATTGAGAGGAGGTTTATACGAGATTGCAATCAGATCGTAAGCTGTATCGTGGGCCAGTCGAGACGCGGATACTGGGATTTTATGAATTTAATATTCAGATATTTCATATTGATTTAGGAAGAATTCTGTAAAACCCCAATACCCTAATACTTTTCTCCCTGCATTTTAATACATTTTTGTCTATTTGTTAATTTATTAATTTATTTTTTCTCTTTTAATAAGTGAGTGGGATCTTTTCTTTTTGTATTTCTATTTATTTCATTTAACTTCTTCCTAATGAACACCTTAATATTCTTTGGAAGCTTGAATTTCATGTCAATGGACCCTTTGGTAGGCTTGTCCCATATGAATAGGTTTCATGTTCTCAGTAATAATAATAATAATAATAATAATAATAATAATAATAATAATAATAATAATAATAATAAGAAGAAGAAGAAGAAGAAGAAGTGAGTCATCAGAGAAGAAACTAAAGATAAATAATAAATCATTAAATCAATAGACGAAAATGCAAATAAATCATTACAACACAAAGTGGACTGTTTCAAAATAGTAATATATTGAATCTTCGTTCGAATTCTCGAGATTCTAATTGTACAACGTCCTCAGGGAGACCTTTCCACAGTTCTCATGTAATTTGTACACTTCTAAGTATTCAGATATGTTGTAAACGATGAGGGCCTTTAGCTATTGATTTTCAGTCTCCCGGAACAGATGCGGGAGATAAAATCATTTTTTTTGTGTGTAAGGCTTCTTTCAATAATACATTTTATACAGAGGAAAAAGCTGTCCACTTCGGCGCAATCGAGTTTTCTGTACAGCTTATAATGAAGGCCACGTAAAACATCTATCATTCGGTGGTCTCGGTATAATGCTGTATGAGTCGCGACCCATGAAGCTTTCAGGCGGCCGTGGTGGCCTGTTTTGTTGCGTTGCCAGAAGCACGATCACGGCTAACTTTAACCTTAAATAAGATAAAAACTACTGAGGCTAGAGGGCTGCAATTTGGTATGTTTGATGATTGGAGGGTGGATGATCAACATACCAATTTGTAGACCTCTAGCCTCGGTGGTTTTTAAGATCTGAGGGCGGACAGAAAAGTGTGGACGGACAGACAAAGCCTTCTCAGTAGTTTTCTTTTACAGAACATTAAAAAACAAACCTTTTAATCTTACTCTAAATATTGTTAGACGAATATAGCTTTTCATATACTGAAGCCTCAATAAGATATTAATTGCATATTTTAGTGTCTTTAATCCATACGATAAATTTATTATCCTCTTATTTTCGCGAATGATAAAGATTGGTAATTGGTTTTGAAATTTTCACGGTTGACAAGATTTAATATTGGTTGTTATTAGACGATCTCCGAGTTCTCCCCCCCTCCCCCACCCTCTATCTCTCTCTCTCTCTCTCTCTCTCTCTCTCTCTCAAATGGAAGAGTCTAGCTCTCTCTCTCTCTTTCTCTCTCTCTCTCTCTCTCTCTCTCTCTCTCTCTCTCTCTCTCTCTCTCTCTCTCTCAAATTAATGGGTCCAGTCTAGTCCTCTCTCTCTCTCTCTCAAATGAAAGAGTCTAGCTCTCTCTCTCTCTCTCTCTCTCTCTCTCTCTCTCTCTCTCTCTCTCTCTCTCTCAGATAACAGAGTCCAGTCCGCTGTATCTCTCTCTCTCTCTCTCTCTCTCTCTCTCTCTCTCTCTCTCTCTCTCTCAAATTAATGGGTCCAGTCCTCTTTCTCTCTCTCTCTCTCAAATTAAAGAGTCTAGCCTCGCCTCTCTCTCTCTCAAATTAAAGAGTCTAGTTCTCTCTCTCTCTGTTTCTGATTTAAGAATCCAGTCATTGATTACGAGACGCCTGAGAAATCTCCCCCTACACCAACAAGAATATACGGACCCTGTATCCTTTTCAATTTCAAACATACGACGGCACAAACAACTGCTTTCCTTTGTTCACATACCTTTCGAACAAACGACCCCCTCCCCCCCACTCTTCTTCCTTTCCCCCCCCCCCTTCTATTTCCCAAGAAGGAAACAGAATGAGATAAAGAGGATAATTTGTTCTAAGTTCCCCTTCCCCTCCCCCGCCCACCCCCGCCCCGCCCCCACCCCACCCAGCCCCACCCCGCCCCCGTCAGTAAGCAAACAGCGGTATCGTATCTCGTAGAAGAAGAAGGAGAAGAAGAAGAAGAAGAAGTAGGAGATAAAAATAAGGAGAGATTTGTTGGGTAGAATTTAAGATTCCTGAATATCAGCCTGGGAGAAAATTCCTTTGGGAGAGAAAATTGAGCCTTGAGAGAGAAGGTAGTTTCAGGAATAATAATAATAATGATAATAATAATAATAATAATAATAATAATAATAATAATAATAATAATAATAATAATAATAATAATAATAATAATTCTTTCTAGAACAGCTTTCAGAGAATAATAATAATAATAATAATAATAATAATAATAATAATAATAATGCTTTCTAGAACAGCTTTCAGAGAATAATAATAATAATAATAATAATAATAACAATAATAATAATAATAATAATAATAATAATAATATTTTGATAAAGTTACTTCAAAATTACCTTTTTTTTCAGTAATACTGAGTAAAATGGCTGGAAAAATTACTGCAAAAGATTACTCTTCAAAGTAAAGCTTTGGTAAAGCTAAAGCTGTAAAGAATTGCAGCAAAACTGCTTTTCAACTAACGCTACAATAAACTGGCTGCAAAAATTAACAAAACCTTAAAACTGCTGCAAAAATGAACGTTTTTCTTATTCAAGCCAAATGAACTTTGCAAAATTTAATCTTTAAGCATTGTCACATTTAAGTAGCTGCAGAGACTGACTTTTTCCCATTTTTAAGTCAAATGAATTTTCCATGTGAACAAACAAATAAAAATTATTTATATATAAAAATACATCAAATGGGTTCAGATCCTCCATTTAGAAGACTCGAACGACGCCAGACACTTCTAAAAGTGAATCTCGGCAGCATCACGCCCAGGCGAACTTTTCACTTAGCGCCGGCTTTCGTTCGCTTTGGCCAAAACCGCTTTTGCTCCGAGATCCCTCGTTTGAGAGAGAGAGAGAGAGAGAGAGAGAGAGAGAGGAGGATGAGGAAGTTTTAACACGCAAAAAGTCACTTTTCAGATAGATGGGCTTCGGCTAAGATTGACCCTCTCAGACAATCCTTTTTTCATTATATTGTGTCTCGATGGTTTTGTATATGCAGGTTCCCCATGACATTATATGGTGTATTTTATATATATATACACACATAAATATACAAATTATCATCTATTCACTGCCTACAACATCTGTGCACAAACAAATCTCTTCCTTATAATGTGACATCTTGCTGAAATATTTCTCTCTTTCTCTCTCCCTCTAAAAACCTTAAATTGATAAAGACCTCAGTAGATAAGGACCTCTGCGAACCCATTTCATTAGTCGTAAAATCCACGAGAAAAGACATGCATAAGATAATATGAAACTCGCCGAGAGATGAAAATATAAATGAGGATTTGAAGGATTCAAAAGGATTTTTTCTCGGGGATTTCGAGAAGGTAAACGCGGAATCCTCTTAGGAGAGAGAGAGAGAGAGAGAGAGAGAGAGAGAGAGGTTACCAAGAGGTGGAGGGAGAACGAGAGAAGTTTTGTGGGAATAAGGAAACGGAGAAGAAATTCAGTGGAAAATAAAATAAGTAAAAAATGCGCCGAAGTTTCTTCGGCGCAATCGAGTTTTCTGTACGTCGTATAATCAAGGTCGCCGAAAACAGATTATCTTTCGGTGCTCTCGGTATAATGCTGTATGAGGCGCGGCCCATGAAACTTTAACCACGGCCAGGTGGTGGCCTATTCTATATCGTTGCCGGAAGCACGATCATGGCTAACTTTAACCTTAAATAAAATAAAAACTACTAAGGCTAGAGGGCTGCAATTTGGTATGTTTGAAGATTGGAAGGTGGATGATCAAAGTACCAATTTGCAGCCCTCTAGCCTCAGTAGTTTTTGAGATCTGAGAGCGGACAGAAAAAGTGCGGACAGAATAAAGTGCGGACGGACAGACAAAGCCGGCACAATAGTTTTCCTTTCAGAAAACTAATATAGAATATTATGTCATTACAGAGACATGACTTAGGAAGCTTTCTCATCAACAAATGAGGCTTAGAGATTAGAATAAATAAAGTTGTGTGTATATATATATATATATATATATATATATATATATATATATATATATATATATATATATATATATATATATATATATATATATATATATATACACACACACACACACACACACACACACACAAGCACACTGACCCTGGCACTTTCAAAACCTCTTTAATAAACAAAGTCCCAGCAACGAGGGGTTAGATTTTTTAAGCCACTGGGAGTCGACTGCAAATTGCCTTAACCAAAACGCGCGGGGGGAATAAAGTAAGATTATTTTTCTTAGTTTCCAGTGTAAGGCTTCAGAGGGCGTGGAATATTTCCCACCCCCCTCTTGTATTCTGGAAGTGTATTGGGTATCGTGACGATACAGTGTGTGTTCGGTGTATTTGTTGTATCAGATTGTATTAATTTTATTCCTCTTAGCTGTTGATATCTTTGGCTGATCAGTCATGACTGGTGGAAATGATTCTGTAATGCTTTTGATTTGATGGAAAATGTTAAGATTAAATAATAATAGCATTTAGGTAATTCTGTAGTGTCTTAAGGCTAATGGAGAGAGAGAGAGAGAGAGAGAGAGAGAGAGAGAGAGAGAGAGAGAGAGAGAGAGAGAGAGAGAGTGGGCGTTTGACTGCACAAGTACATTCTCCTTTGATTAGAATAAGGAGAGAGAGAGAGGAGAGAGAGAGAGAGAGAGAGAGAGAGAGAGAGAGAGAGAGAGAGAGAGAGAGAGTGGGAGTTTGACTGCACAAGTACATTCTCCTTTGATTAGAATAAGGAGAGAGAGAGAGAGAGAGAGAGAGAGAGAGAGAGAGAGAGAGAGAGAGAGAGAGAGAGAGAGAGAGAGAGTTAAACACGTCCACTGAGTGTTATTCAGTACTGTTACAAGTAAGGATTTAACTCTCTCTCTCTCTCTCTCTCTCTCTCTCTCTCTCTCTCTCTCTCTCTCTCCACAAGATTTCATCACTAGAGGCAAACTGGTTTCAGTTTTACTCACTAATATAAAAAATCAATTTATATTTTGTGGATTATGAAATTAATAATAATAATAATAATAATAATAATAATAATAATAATAATAATAATAATAATAATAATAATAATAATAATAATAATAATAATAATAATAATAATAATAATAATAATAATAACAATAATAATTTTTGCATAGGTAATTAGGCAGGACAGATTCTGTTTTGGAACCTCTAATAATATTCAAATAAATAGGTATGTTTAAAATGTCAACAATTTAAATGAAAAGAAAATTGAAAATGTCATGACTTTATATATGTACAAGCAAACTTTGAACTGTGGTCCCCCAAAATGAAAAGTATAATAAACAAACTTTGAACTGCAGTCCCCCAAAATGAAAAGTATAAAAACAAACTCTGAACAAAGTATACAAACAAACTTTGAACTGCAGTCCCCCAAAATGAAAAGTATAAAAACAAACTTTGAACAAAGTATGCAAACAAACTTTGAGCTGCAGTCCTCCAAAATGAAAAGTATAAAAACAAACTTTGAACAAAGTATACGAAAAAACTTTGAGCCGCAGTCCCCCCGAATGAAAAGTATAAAAACAAACTCTGAACAAAGCACAAAAACAAACTTTGAACTGCATTCCCCCAAAACGAAAAGTATAAAAAACAAACTTTGAACTGCAGTCCCCCAAAATGAAAAGTATAAAAACAAACTCTGAACTGGAGTCCCCCAAAATGAAAAGAAATTTCGCAAAGATTGCTCTGCATGACAAAACCAGACGAAGTTAGACTGAAATGTAATCTTCTGTCCAGCTTGCCTCTGAGGGAGCTGCTGAAACTAAATTGGATTATGTTGTTGCAAAGCTCTAGGTAATGATATACCGTCATTTCTCGTCGTTTCTCGTCAGTTCCGGATCACAGAGAGAGAGAGAGAGAGAGAGAGAGAGAGAGAGAGAGAGAGAGAGAGAGAGAGAGAGAGAGAGAGATACTCGCTACTCACTTCCTGTTGTTTCCACATAGCTGGCTGACACTTTGATGAAATCATTATCCTTTCTTCTGCTAAACGGATCTTTGGAGTTCTGAACATCTTAAGAATATGTTTATTTATTTATACCTTTTTATTTATTTATATTAGTGTATCTATTTACCTATCTATTAATATCTCAAAGGCAACTTGTAGTCACTGAATACTTTCTTCTTAAATTAGAATGCCCCAGGGACATATGTGCTTCCAGGAACAACTTTGAGGTCTGGAAATGTATACAGGGTATATATGTCTCCAGAAATGGGATTTGAGCTCTGGAAAGCCATACAAGATATATGTGGTTCCAGTACTGGACTTTGAGCTCTGGAAAACCATACGGTATGTTTGTGCTTCCAGGAACGGGCTTTGAGCTCTGGAAAACCATAAGAGATATATATCTGCTTCTAGCGCCGAGTTTTGAGCTCTGGAAAACCATACGAGATGTATTATGCTTCCAGGACTGGAATTTGAGCTCTGGAAAACCATACGGTATATTTGTGCTTCCAGGAACGGGCTTTGAGCTCTGGAAAACCGTAAGAGATATATATCTGCTTCCAGCGACGAGTTTTGTTCTCTGGAAAACCATACGAGATATGATATGCTTCCAGGACTGGAATTTGAGCACTGGAAACCATACGAGATATATGTACGTCCAGCACCGGACTTTGAGCCCTGGAAAACCACGCTGAATATACGTACTTCCAGCAAGGGGTTTTAAAATCTGGAAAACCTTGCTGGATATGTGGAAGCTTATTACGCTGGGAAACTCGACGTTCCTTGACCGTGTAGAGCCTTCCAGCGGGCCGGAAAACTCTTACGCCCCTGGATACTCCTAACCCTGAAACTCTCATTATTATTTCCTGGAATAAGCGAGGCCAGCATGGAATTCTCAACTAAAGTGGAGGGAGGTAACATACTCTTTCTCTCTCTCTCTCTCTCTCTCTCTCTCTCTCTCTCTCTCTCTCTCTCCTTTTCATTGCCTCTCTGAGTTTGCTTTTCTCATTTACTTTCCTCTTTCCATGATTCTGGAAGGATTCCTTTTGGGCTGGTTGGTGGGGCTTTGATGGAAGGATTCGTTTTGGCCTGGTTGGTATATGGAAGAATGAGTAGACGTATTTATTGTGTGAGTGTGTTCCAGTATGTACAGTTTTTAATTTCATTCTCAGTCATTACTATACTGAATGACCTATTTGGTCCCAGTGCTTGGTCTCTGGCCTAGACCTGGCATTTCATTCAGATCCTTCGGGACAGCCCAGTGAGAGCTGACAGTCAGCTCAGTGGTCTGGTCTGGTTAAACTATTTTAATAATAATAACTGGGCTGGTTGGTGGGTTTTGATAAAACATCTCTTATGCTGACACGAGAGCTTTGAACATAGGTAGAGTGCTAGTCTTGGCAAGGCATTAATGTGTTAAAGGAAAGAATATAGGCCTAGTGTGGGGCTACATATTGCAGATGACTTAAGTGTACTGGAGACTACTGCACTGTAAGACTCAGAAGATAAATGTGAATTGACGCATGATTATTCAATAGCTGCTGATGGTATGAGTTCGATTGTGAATCAGAATGGATAAAGTTACTGCAAAGAAGACAAATCAGAATGAACTATGATAACACATCAGCGTGATCACAGATACAAAAGATAAAACTTGTGCACTAGGCCTATTCAGGATTGGAACCAAACTTATATTATAGTCTTGAAATAAAAAAACAAGTCAGATGCTAATTTTGATAACATTTCAACATATCAACAGATACGGATCATAAAGAATATAACTAATATTATTATCTTGAAATAATCATCTGTGGCCAGTATATTGAGACCAGCCTTTGGCAACGTGGCTGGTACCCTGTTAGAACTGACATTAATGGAGAGAGAGAGAGAGAGAGAGAGAGAGAGAGAGAGAGAGAGAGAGAGAGAGAGATGGCAAAATGTCTGTTTTATGGGTCATATAACAAGTTATTGCTTCGCCACACGCGCCCGTTAATAGAATTGAACAGTGACAGAGATTCCATTAGATATAGGAGTCAAAGAGAAATAAACTGACTGCTAACGCAACTGATATATGCTGGAGATAAAGGAATATTTATTGGAAAAGGCCTAAGAAGGCACAGAACTGGATCCTGTTGATAGTATAAGTGAGTTTTCGTCGTTTCCAAAGACGTAATTTTAAAAGTGGAATATTCTTACCTGTAGTTATTTTTTTCCCCCCAAGTGAGTCCATGGACAAAAAATTCCTCTAGGAATGATCCAATTACTTTTTTTCCTCTCTTCACCTGAAAACAAATTAATAAAATTCCTTTTGTTGACTGCAAGAGTCCAGTCCATTATTTTTTCAGCTATTTCGAACTGTAAAAAAAATGTTTAAAAGTCTTTTTGAAAATATTCAAGTGACCTCAATTTTTGGATTTTTGTATTTTGCAGAATAGAAACAATATTTCCAGCTCTTTCATGGACGAATAAAAATGGAAATTTAATTCATCAAGTCTCTGTTGATATTTTTCAGAGGCCCTTGTGGACTCACTGACGTAGCTGCTTCATCCCAAAAAGAATTATAAATTGCTCTGATTGTTTTGGAAATATTTTTGATAGACAGCAATGGACATTAAGGCAGCGAGTTAATTGGTGTGTATGCCCAGATTATAGAGCAATGATTCCAAAACAAATGAGTAAATAAAAGTAGCTATGGCATATATCAGTTAATACCTTCTGATGTGTACTGGAAAAGTAATGTGGATTCGTACAGTACAGAGAAATGTGTATGTATGTATTTATGTATGTATATATATACATATGTATATATATAACACTACCCTGGTGATATAGAGCATGACGCCATTACCTCACTCCCCCCCCCACCCCTGCACAGAGTAATGTGTATGTATGTATGTATTTATGTATGTATATATATACATATGTATATATATATAACACCACCCTGGTGATATAGAGCATGACGCCATTACCTCACTCCCCCCCCCACCCCTGCCCCCCCCCCCCAAAATAGTAAAATACCTCTCACACGTTTTTGAGCAAAGCTAAAAGCACGGCGAACATTTTTCTAAGTAATCCCCTTTAGAGCGGATTTATTCTTTATTCTCAAAACTTTTATTTATTGTTTCTTTTTTTTTTATCTCTTACACTTATGCCTCTATCTCTATTGTCATTTTCCTTTACGGGAGAATTTTTGTCCGTCGCCAAAATCCGCGGCGGAAACAATTTGGTGGGACGTGATAAAAGCTTTGAGTTTTATACCACAGGTTTTTCTGGTATATTTTTAAAGTCTATTTTCCCTCAGGAAAATAGGATTATATAAAATGCTACCTTCACAGAGACGGAAAGGTACACTTGCGTTTGGGCGGAATTTTTTGGGGTGGTGTACCTTACACAACCTGGTCAGCCAGTATGAGGCAGAAATTTAAACGTGTTCCATTTGCTAATTTAAAAGTAATATATTTAGTTTTTTAGCAGATATTTTGGGGCCAAGGTACCTTAAACTAGTTCCATTTGCTAAATTAAAAGTAATATATTTAGTTTTTTAGTAGACTTTTTGGGGCCAAGTTACCTTAAACAAGTTCCATTTGCTAAATTAAAAGTAATATATTTAGTTTTTTAGTAGATTTTCTGGGGCCAAGTCACCTTAAACGGGTTCCATTTGCTAAATTAAAAGTAATGTATTTAGTTTTTTAGCAGCTTTTTTGGGGCCAAGTTACCTTAAACAAACCTGTCAGCAGGTTTGAAGTATAAATTTAATTTTTTTCAATCCTTTAAATTTAAATAATACACTTGCATTTTGGTGGAATTTTTTGAGGCAGTGTACCTTAAAGAACCCTGTCAGCTGGTCTGAAGCAGAGATTTGATTTAATTCATCAAATTAACTCCGTTAATATTGATTTTGCATTGTTGTTAAGTCTGTCCTTATTTATCTATCCCCTCTATCTCAGGGCCGTCCAACCCCATGCCCATGGGCCCGTTTGATTTTGAAAGTGGCCCGCTAGAGAAAAATAAATAAAAGTATATTTCTCTTTTTTATATACATACGTACACACATTTTGTTTTTTCAAGAGCAGTCCTCTGACTAAACAACTTGGACACCCTTGCTCTACCTGTTCTAATGTTATACCCAACGCAATATCTAGCTGAATATGCGCCAGGTAATCTATCTACCTGTTCTAATGTTATACCCAACGCAATATCTAGCTGAATATGCGCCAGGTAATCTATACAATCAATCACTGCTGCTCTAAATATTCTGGAATTCGCTTCATCTTTCATAGACGGCTAGAGCAGACAGTTTGGCGACTTGTCGCGAAAATAAAACGCCTCTAATACTGCCATCGGATGTGCGTCCCTGTTGTTGCCTAGTGACGCCTACAGTGCGCATGTGAGGCGCACTGCCGGCACATATCCAAAGCCAACTTCAAACTGGACGAGCCAAGCCAAGATTCTCTGACCACAAACGTCCTCTTTGTGTCTCGAGAAATTGAGAAAAGCCCGATTTGACGAGACGGTTGGCCCCCATAGAAGGAAACTCTGACACTGCAGATTTACCCCACACAAATCAAACCCGAATCGCTTCTGCCCAGAATTCCACGAGAAACCGGTTAAGGGAAAGATTAGAGAGAAAGATCAGCGGGGGAAACGGATCTGGCGCGCATCTTTCGACAGAGATGCCTTTTAAAGAGCTGAGTCGCCTTCCATCATCAGTCTTAGAGAACGCCAGTTCCAATGAAGCTTAATCGACCGGAGACGGTGGCGATGGTGGCGAAAATGATAGAAATGATGATGATATGATACCCTTTTCCCCTCGGAGGAAGCTGATGCTGATTAATGGTTCTGAGGGATCGTGCTCAATTATAATTCTGACCCAGAGTACCGCGGCCATCATCAATATCATCGGCTGTCAGGTGAGTTTGTTCCTGTCGGTGTCAGTAAAGGGTGAATTCCTTTTTGGAAGTCGTATGGGATATTTATTGTCATTAATTATTGGTAATGTATCTGGCAGTGCTCAAATCAGGGGTAGATTCTTTTTAGAAACAGTACGCGATATTAATTTCAAGTAATTATTATCGTGTATTTTAATGTATCAAAGATAATTGCTCTATATGAATTTTCATTCTTTGAAAATTCATTTGATAGAAATATAGTGATAAAAAACTGGAAGATTGTGATATATACCATTAATTGTGAATGGAATGTAGTTGGTTATGACTGCATTCACTGGTAATGGTGAGGAAAAATCTGGAGACTGGTAAAAGAATGAATTTTACCAGTAATTGTGAATAGCATGCAGTCAGGTTGAGGCCATTTTGAGTGGTAATGGTGAGGAAAACCTGGGAAATTGGTCAAAGAATTAAAGATTCTTTCAAAGGAAAACCTGGAAAATTGGGCAAAGAATGAAAGATTCTTTCAAAGAAAAACCTGGAAAATTGGTCAAAGAATGGAAGTTTTTTCAAAGGAAAACCTGGGAAATTGGTCAAAGAATAAAAGATTTTTTCAAAGGAAAACCTGAAAAATTGGTAAAAAAATTAAAAGATTTTTTTAAAGGAAAACCTAGAAAATTGGTCAAATAATTAAAGTTTTTCGAAGGAAAACCTGAAAAATTGGTCAAAGAATTAAAGTGTAATCAAAGAAAAACCTGGAAAACTGTTCAAAGAATAAAAGATTTTTGCAAAGCAAAACCTGGAAAATTGGTCAAAAAATTAAAGTTTTTTCAAAGGAAAACCTGAAAAATTGGTAAAAGAATAAAAGTCTTTAGAAAGAGAAATATTTATATTGAATATCACCAAGAATAAAGTTATACTTTGAAAGAATGTCTCAACTTATTCAAGCACTCTGATGTGTAGATTTCAATAGATAAGATTGGCCATGATCTTATAACAATAACTAATCTCTCTCTCTCTCTCTCTCTCTCTCTCTCTCTCTCTCTCTCTCTCTCTCTCTCTCTCTCTCCCACAATTATCCCCGAGAGTTATGCGAAACGAGACTTATAACCGAGATAAAATCCCTGAGCAGTTTAGGGCCTAACGACTGAAGTTGCAAGCAACTGCAGACGTTATGCCTCTGAACTTACGGCTGTTATAAGTAACTCGGAGCATTTAAGGAGCCCTCGTTCCTGACGGCGCAACAATAATTAAGGGCTGTTGGGAAGCATCGCAATAAAAAAAAGAAAAAAAAAAAAACGATCGGATATTGCGGTTGGGGGCCGCGAAGCGCACCTGATTGATAGTAGGTCATTGTGGGTCTCTAGTCGATGGGAATTACGGAGCTTTGCGATTTGAATTCGCAAGGAATCGTGATGCCAACTCTCCTAAAATAAAGATGAGGACTGGAAGGTGTATAGGCCTTTTGTTGTTAATAATAATAATAATAATAATAATAATAATAATAATAATAATAATAATAATAATAATAATAATAATAACAGCACGAGACCTGGAATGGGGAACCAAATCCACAGTTCTATGTACAAATACTTAAAGGAAAAAATCAGTCCAGGTAACTTTCGGGAATCCGAAAACGGGAATCGAACAGATTCCCTGAAAGCTACCTGTCCTGATTTTTCTTTAAATATATGTTCATAGACATAACTGTGGATTCGTTTCTCCATAATTATTATTATTATTATTATTATTATTATTATTATTATTATTATTATTATTATTATTATTATTATTATTATTATTATTCTTTCTCGTCTGTACTTCGTCCGAATTCACTCCCTCCCGCATCTTATCGGGTAAGCCAAAACGCGGGGGAATCTCCGGTTGCCATTATTTCCGAATGCAAGGCGATACTGCCTCCCCAATTTCTCGTCCTGACGAGAACTCCTCTCTGCAGGGTTTGAGATTTTATAAATACAGTTTTCTCTCTGTGTTTCGTGGCCTTAGTCTTTGAGAACTGTCTCGCTGAGTCTGTTTAATCTTTGTTTTTTATGAGGTTTATTTTTAGAGCACTGTTTTGTTTTGAGTCTAATAGAGCTTTTATTTTGTTGTAATAAGGCTTATTCTTAGAGAACCGTCTTGTAGGGTGT
>NC_089785.1:25417706-25427706 GCF_040412425.1 Macrobrachium rosenbergii | reverse complement strand
ATTACTCTCTCTCTCTCTCTCTCTCTCTCTCTCTCTCTCTCTCTCTCTCTCTCTCTCTCCATTTCTGGAAAGTCTTGATTTTTACTGTTAACACAAATTGCCATAATTCCACGAAATGCAAGTATCTCTCTCTCTCTCTCTCTCTTTTTGAATGTTTAATATGATGCGTAATTAAAAACATATTGACATCCAAATATTTATTAATATTCCCATTTAAATATATATTAATATCTAAATATTCATTAACATACGTATTCAATTATTAATTTGCGTACATATTTGCATATTTACTAATATACTTATTTGGGTATCTATTAGTTTACCTAATTAAATTTTTATTAATATACTTATTTAGTATATTATCACTGTCTGTTTAGAACCATCTAATATATTAAAATTGTTTGTTTAGAAATATCATAAGTAGTCAGAAGTGTATGTTTTCTTAAAAAAACAAGTAAAGTTTTTTTTATAAAAACTCAACCTATTCCCAGGTCTCTATTCAATATTTTATGCAGAAGTTAAAATAAAATTAAAAAACATTCCATTTCCGCGTCGTATTTTCACCATTTTTTCTCTCTCTTTTTTGTTTTTGTTTTTGTAACTGCTGAATAATTTGGATAAACCTGACCCGTGGGAATTGGATAATTCCTAGGAATGCTCCATCCGTGGTGGAATGGAATTCAACACTTAGCAGTTTTAGAATATTTTCTTTGAAAGACGTGTGGTCCTGTTTTGGGCTAAGTTTGGAAATCCAGTTTGAATCTAGATAATTTTATTTATATTATTTTACCAAATAATATAAATCCTGTTTATATATATATGTATATATATATATATATATATATATATATATATATATATATATATATATATATATATATATATATATATATATATATATATATATATTTTTTTTTTTTTTTTTTTTTCAATAAATTACCAAAATAACAGAAATTACAATTTTTTTACATATATTTGATAAATGATACAGGACTCTGGACATTTTAATTTTACCAAATAATATAAATTCCAATTTTTTTTATCTGTTTGGAAAATTTTTCTTCACAGGGGCAAAACATTCAAATGAATTATTTTTGAGTGAATAGTCCGCTTAGTAAATAATTTTGCCTATTGCAAAATGTAATTTACTTAATCTTGCTGGAATCTGGGTTTTTTTATTTGACCAGATACCAGAGATTTCATTTTATAGATTTATATATCATATATATATATATATATGTGTGTGTGTGTGTGTGTGTGTGTGTGTGATATATATTTATATATACATATATACACATACATATACATATACATATATATACACACACATACAAAACAGCGGTAACTGAAAATACATCTATACATATTGACCTCCAAAGAACAATTCCGTCATAGAAAACACACTCTAACATCAATGTAAGCCTTCCTCACTTCCCCTAAAACCCCAAAACCCCGAAACCCCAAAACCCCCAAAACCCACCTGAAACCGCCCCTCCCAAAACCCAACCACTCCACCCACCGACGTGTGTAGACTCCAAACAGATGTGTTTCCCTTTCTCGAAGGCGCCCGCTTGCTTGCTTGCACAAGGCTCGCTCTGCAAGGCTTCATTTGGCTCGTGTAACCTAACCCCCACCCCACCCCCTGCCCCCGCCCCCGCCCCCCTTCCGGCTTTCGGGAATCGGATTATCGCGTCTGATGGGCGGCGGAATACCCAGGTAGGTTCCAGGATGATTGATTTGGTCGACGGGAGGTTTTTTCTGTGAGGTGAAATCGGGTGATGTTCAATTTGAATTTCAGCTTCCGGAGGATGTTTTGATGTTCGTTAGGAAGTGAGAGAAGTGAAGGGAATACAGAAGAAGGAAGAGATCTCGATTATGAAGGGAGAATGAATTGATAAATTGATGAATAGATGGAAATGTGCTAAAGTTTAGGGAGAAGAGCAGTGTGGGGAGAATTGTCAAAAGTGTTTGGTGTAGGTTGCAATTGGGTTGAAATGATTGTGAGAGAGAGAGAGAGAGAGAGAGAGAGAGAGAGAGAGAGAGAGAGAGAGAATTTTTTGTATGAAATATAAATACACAATTTTTATGAGGTATGTATATATATATATATATATATATATATATATATATATATATATATATATATATATATATATATATATATATATATATATATATATATATATATATATATATATATATATATATATTAGTCCTAAGATAAAATTACAAGAAAAATACCCATTCAATATACCCCTACACACCCCAACCAAACCCAACCCACCCAACCCCATCCCCAAAAAAAGAAATAAAACCCCAAAAAACCACAAAAGTCACGAATTATCTAAAACGAATTTGAGATTATTTACTCAACCCTTGAACGCTAGAACCCCCAAACCTCCCCAAACCTAAACCCGAGAGAGAATTGCAGCTGAATAATTCACTCACCTCATGCCACTGAGGACGAGAGAAATTTGTATATCAGATGTATATTAGCGAAGGGATATATTGGGAATATTAGGAATATCAGGAATATCACGCGTCAATATTCCTAGTAGCAGATATGAGAGCGAACAATGGCTCCATTCCCAGTGTTTAGGCGTTCGAGAAATGAAATCGGGTTTCGTGAGGATTATAATTATTATTAAGGGGTTGCTTTTGGTGTTGTGATTTGCAGGCTGTTACTTTGGTGAGAGAGAGAGAGAGAGAGAGAGAGAGAGAGAGAGAGAGAGAGAGAGAGAGAGAGAGAGAGAGAGAGAGAGAGAGAGAGTGGGGTTCCTCTATTTTAAATGTCACATTATTATGCCTTTGTGACATTGTGCTAATTGAGAATGTGATACCTAAAAGAGAGAGAGAGAGAGAGAGAGAGAGAGAGAGAGAGAGAGAGAGAGAGAGAGAGAGAGAGAGAGAGTATCTTAATTTAAACCATAATCCTTACACTAAGATTTACCTGAAGAAGGGAGAGAGAGAAAGAGAGAGAGAGAGAGAGAGAGAGAGAGAGAGAGAGTATCTTAATTAAACCATAATCCTTATACTAAGATTAACCTGAAGGAAAGAGAGAGAGAGAGAGAGAGAGAGAGAGAGAGAGAGAGAGAGAGAGAGAGAGAGAGAGAGAGAGTCTAGTGTTGCAAACCTTTCTCCAACTACGATAATGAGACAAAACAAGTAAAAAATGCGTTGAAGTGTCTTCGGCTCAATCGAGTTTTCTGTACAGGATATAATGCTACATGAAACTCTCAGCCGCGGCTCATGGCACTTTCAACCATGGCCCGGTGGTGGCCTGTGTTGTTGGTACCTATGGCAGTGCCAGACGCACGATCATGGCTAGCTTTAACCTTAAAATAAAAACTATTGAGGCTAGGGGGCTGCAATTTGGTATGTTTGATGACTGGAGGGTGGGTGATCAACATCCCAATTTGCAGCCCTCTAGCCTCAGTGGTTTTTAAGATCTGAGGGCGGACAGAAAAAAGTGCAGACAGAAAAAGTGCAGACAGAAAAAAAGTGCAGACAGAAAAAAGTGCAGACAGAAAAAGTGCGGACAGAAAAAGTGCGGACAGAAAAAGTGCAGACAGAAAAAGTGCGGACAGAAAAAGTGCAGACAGAAAAAAGTGCGGACAGAAAAAGTGCGAACAGAAAAAGTGCGGACAGAAAAAAGTGCGAACAGAAAAAGTGCGGACAGAAAAAAGTGCAGACAGAAAAAGTGCAGACAGAAAAAGTGCAGACAGAAAAAAAGTGCAGACAGAAAAAAGTGCGAACAGAAAAAGTGCAGACAGAAAAAAGTGCGGACAGAAAAAAGTTCGGACAGAAAAAAGTGCGGACGGACAGACAAAGCCATCCCAATAGTTTTCTTTCACAGAAAACTAAAAAAAAAAGGGGGGGGCGGCCTTTATGACGTAACTTAGATCTGAGGCTAGAATTTCCAGGTACCCTGAATTACTCCAGCTTAGGCCCTGAGGCTTTTTGGGAAGGGGCAGGGGGGAGGGAGGAGGGGGTTGTTGAAAGGGGGAAGGCCAATTGAAAGTTTAATGAGCAAACACATTAGGCTCGAGTCGATGGAGGTGATAGCTTACTGATTATTATTATTATTATTATTATTATTATTATTATTATTATTATTATTATTTGGACGAGTGTACAATGTTTTTGCAATGCTAGAGAGAGAGAGAGAGAGAGAGAGAGAGAGAGAGAGTATTGATGGCTTCGAATTCAACAATAAAAAACTGACTTTACTTAACTCTGTCCCATATCTTAGAGAGAGAGAGAGAGAGAGAGAGAGAGAGAGAGAGAGAGAGAGAGAGAGAGAGAGAGAGAGTATTTATGGCTCTGAAATAATGAAAAACTGATTTTACTTAACTCTGTCCCATATCTTTGAGAGAGAGAGAGAGAGAGAGAGAGAGAGAGAGAGAGAGAGAGAGAGAGAGAGAGAGAGAGAGTATTTATGGCTTCTTGAATTAAACAATGAAAAACTGACTTTACTAAACTCTGCCCCTATCTCTGAGAGAGAGAGAGAGAGAGAGAGAGAGAGAGAGAGAGAGAGAGAGAGAGAGAGAGAGAGAGAGAGAGAGGACTCTCAAATGCATTCTGCATTCCACTCAACGCAGGCAAATTCATCTAGGAAGAGAAAACTCATTCATTAACTTCTTCGCCAAAATTACCCACTTATTTTTATCATTTTTTTTTTTCGTGACACTTCGGTATGTCACACAGAGTCATTTGTCTTCATTATGACAAATGGGAGGAGGAGAGAGAGAGAGAGAGAGAGAGAGAGAGAGAGAGAGAGAGAGAGAGAGAGAGAGAGAGAGAGAGAGAGAGATGGATTATAAATGATCTTTGGAGGATAATTACCTCTTCTCTTTTTAAAAAAAATTTTTTTTCATTTCCTCGGTTCCACTTGCAAAAGTTTTTCCAAAAATAAAAGTTTGGTTTCTTTTGGGTTTTTCTATTGAGATGGTTTTGTCTGTCCGTTCACACTTTATTCTGTCCGTCCTTATATCTCAAAAACTACCGAGGCTAGAGGGCTGCAAATTGGTATGTTGATCATCCATCCTCCAGTCATCAAACATACCAAATTGCAGCCCTCTTGAATCAGTAGTTTTTATTTTATTTAAGGTTAAAGTTAGCCATGATCGTGCTTCTGGCAACGATATAGGCCAGGCCACCTACGGGTCGTGGTTAAAGTTTCATGGGCCGCGGCTCATACAGGATTATTTTGTATAATATCAAGTCTTTAAACCTAAACCAAAGTTATATATTTCTTGAGTATAACCTTCTGTCTAGCTTTGTATAGGAATATATTTGAGTCATTTCCTGTTATTGTGGATACAAATCTCTATTATATATATATATATATATATATATATATATATATATATATATATATATATATGTATATATATATATGTATATATATATATATATATATATATATATATATATGTATATATATATATATGTATATATATATGTATATATATATATATATATATATATATATATATATATATATATATATATATATATATATATATATACATATACACACACACATCCTTTGTAAGTATGTTTATATTTATACACACACATATGAACACCACACAAAAGTGGCAAGTAAATGGTTATGGGGTCAAGAGATATAATAAATAATTTTGCCTGAGACAATGTCAAAACTCCCCAGATACACTGTAACTTCTGCCCCCCGGTAACTTTTCGCCTCGACGCCCCCAGGAGACGCCCCCAGGAGTTATTTAAGTTGAAAACCGCTGGAATTTTTGCCTCCGAATGAAGTCTATGTCCCCTGGAAAGGAACTTTTTCATGAAAGTGCTTTTGGGGTCAACCTGTTTATGAATGATTTTTAAGAGAAATTTTATATATATATTTTTTTCTTAACGCATTTTGTTTCGTTAATGAGAAATTCTGTATATTTGTTTTCTGCATCATAATTTCATTGTATTTCTGAATTGTAATTGATGAATTGTTTCATTTTTCTGGAATAATGGACATTATACAACTGTATTAAGTTAGATTAGGCCAGATTTTCATTGTATTTTCTAAGGGAATGCTACCTAAGTTGGGTCAGGTTAAATTAGGTAGCTAGTTTAGGTTACGTATAGCTAAGTTGAGCCAGGTAGCTAAGTTAGGTCAAGTTTTGTCAGCTAAGTTAGGTGGCTAAGTTAGGTTAGGTTAAGTTAGGTAGCTAAGTTAGGTTAGATTAAGCTAGGTAGCAAGGTTAAGTTAGGTTTAAGTTAGGTAGCTAGGTCAGGCTATGTCAAGTTAGGTAGCTAGGTCAGGCTATGTCAAGTTAGGTAGCTAGGTCAGGCTATGTCAAGTTAGATAGCTAGGTCAGGCTATGTCAAGTTAAGTAGCTAGGTCAGGCTATGCAAAGTTAGGTAGCTAGGACAGGCTATTTTAAGGTAGGTAGCTAGGTCAGGCTATGTCAAGTTAGGTAGCTAGGTCAGGCTATGTCAAGTTAAGTAGCTAGGTCAGGCTATGTCAAGTTAGGTAGCTAGGACAGGCTATTTCCAGTTAGGTAGCTAGGTCAGGCTGTGTCAAGTTAGGTAGCTAGGTCAGGCTATGTCAAGTTAAGTAGCTAGGTCAGGCTATGTCAAGCCAGGTAGCTAAGTTAGGTTAGGATAAAACCCATCATTCTATACTCATTCTACACCACCCCCACAAAAACTATCTTTGATCTGATAGAATATCCAGTCTTTACGGAATCATCAATTCTCCGAACTGATAATATTGATAAAATTGCCTCAAAACAAATTCATGCTTTTTGATCAGTGGAAAATTTAAAATGGTTGCTTCATCAACGTATACACAGTTGCAACTGATATCCCAGGGCTGATCGCATTTCATTACGAGCTGACAAATTACATTACTGAAAATGCCAGGCAGAATTGGGCCGTCATTACAAATGCAGCGTTTGAAATTCACTTTCGGAATTATTCCACAGTTTATTGTCGTTTTCAAGGGAATATATTTGTGTTTTTTTTTGTGTGGTGTGGGGCGGGGAGGGAATGGCGTGCGTGGGGTGTATATTTGTTTCGTGTGTGTAAGTCTCTCTCTCTCTCTCTCTCTCTCTCTCTCTCTCTCTCTCTCTCTCTCTCTCTCTCTCTCTCTCTCTATATATATATATATATATATATATATATAGGGGAGAGAGAGGGAGAGAATGATTTTCCGAATAGGTACATCTCAGTTGGCTGAGGATTACCTCGTCGAAGTCCAGTTGTTTTTAATCGTGTTAATGGAGTTCTCATCTCTCTCTCTCTCTCTCTCTCTCTCTCTCTCTCTCTCTCTCTCAAATGACTATAAAATAAAGATTATGTAATAATGGTAAAATGAAACTTACTCGGTATTATAAGAAATAATGAGATATTTAAAAATGAAAATCTATGGAATTCTAATCTCTCTCTCTCTCTCTCTCTCTCTCTCTCTCTCTCTCTCTCTCTCTCTCTCTCTCTCTCTCTCTCTCTCTCTCAACGACTACATAATCGTAAAGAAAAAGTTTCCAGGAATTATAATAAAAGAAAATGATAATGAGACGCTTAAAAATAATTAAAACCCAAGAATTACTAGTAGGTAACTCCAAGGATCAATCACTACCTGTGTTTTTTCCTCACCTGTTCAGCTTTAATGGCCGCCGACAGCGCAATTACCTGGCTTCATCTGAGATATGAACTTCCACTGGGCAAATACTTCTCTCTCTCTCTCTCTCTCTCTCTCTCTCTCTCTCTCTCTCTCTCTCTCTCTCAACTCGGATCTCTGTATCAATTTACTTTCAAGATGAAGAGGAGACCCCTTTCTTCGGAGGCTGCGCGTGGCTTCAAGTCTTCGTTTCCTTGGAAATGGATTGTGGGAGGTGGTGAGGTCTGTTAGGTTCTTGTGTGTGTGTTGGGGGGAGTTTTTTGTGTGTGGGGATGTTTTATTTTTTTGTGTGGGGATGTTTTCTTTTTGTGTGGGGATGTTTTCTTTTTTTTGTGTGGGGATGTTTTCTTTCTTGGAAACGGATTGTTGGAGGTGCAATATTTATCTTTTTTTGTGTGGGAATGTTTTCTTTTCTTGTGTGGGGATGTTTTCTTTTTGTAAGGGGATGTTTTCTTTTTTGTGTGGAGATGGTTTCTTTCTTGGGAACGGATGTTGGAGGTGGTGAAATTTTTTAGATTTGTGTCTGCGTGTTTGTGTGTGGGAATGTTTTCTTTTTTGTGTGCAAATGTTTTTTTGTGTGGAAATGTTTTGTATCTTGTTTGGGAATCATTTTGGTTTTCTGGTAGTTTTTTTTATTTTTATGTGACATATATTCTTTTCTATGAGAGAGAGAGAGAGAGAGAGAGAGAGAGAGAGAGAGAGAGAGAGAGAGAGAGAGAGAGAGAGGTTCGGTTGTTGGTTGATAATGATATTTGCTTATTAGAGAGAGAGAGAGAGAGAGAGAGAGAGAGAGAGAGAGAGAGAGAGACAGACAGACAGACAGAAAGTATTTGGTCGTTGTTTGGTTAATGATATGTTTACTTATGAGAGAGAGAGAGAGAGAGAGAGAGAGAGAGAGAGAGAGAGAGAGAGAGAGAGAAATAACCGTCCTCACAAATGTGGTCTTGAAAGTTTATCGAATTCAGGCGTAAACAAATCGAGACTTTCCATTAAGCCCCAGCTTTCGTAAGTATTTATAGACACTTGTAGATATTTATTCTATCACATTTTATTTATAGAATTGTGAAATTTTATAGCATAAGAGTTTATCACTGCACTGAGAACTTCTTAATCATTCCTATTCTCGAGAATGATATCAAATATTCCAACTGTCATTCCCGAAAACGAGGGGGGGGGGGAATTTTGGCAACGAGGCTCGAAAAAAATAAAGGTGCCTGGTGGGAGATTTGTAAATAGCCCCCCCCTCACCTCCCATGTGGGACTGGTTCCCCCCCACCCCATTTCCTCTTAAATCCTGGAGTAAATCGCCCCATACTTGTCACCTGCTCTCGTTGAAGCGTGTGGCTATTATTATATAATGATATATGTTGTGTACAGTTTAGCAGTGACTTAATTCTCTCTCTCTCTCTCTCTCTCTCTCTCTCTCTCTCTCTCTCTCTCTCTCTCTCTCTCTCTCTCTCTTTCTCTCTCTCTCTCTTTCAACACAGAACAGCAATAACAAGGCGATATCTCTATCCATAGATGTAAATCTATACAACTTGGCAGTGGCGAAACTGCTTTCTCTCTCTCTCTCTCTCTCTCTCTCTCTCTCTCTCTCTCTCTCTCTCTCTCTCTCTCTCTCTCTCTCTCTCTCTCTCTCTCTCTCTCTCTCACATACACACTACACACAGAGCAATAACAAGGCGATATCTCTGCTCTGCCCATAGATGTAAATCTATACAATTTAGCTTTTGTAAAATAATTTCTCTCTCTCTCTCTCTCTCTCTCTCTCTCTCTCTCTCTCTCTCTCTCTCTCTCTCTCACACACACATAGCCCACTTTTGGTAGTACTGTTTGTTGAAGAAATTTCAGTCATAATATGTTTGTCTGCCTCTCTGTCTAGACAATACAAAGTTGGTGCTGAAAACTGTAATGTTCTCCTGTATATATAACTGTATGTTTGTTTGGCTGTTTCATACATACTTTTTCTGTCCGCCCCCAGATCTTAAAAACTACCAAGGCTAGAGGGCTGCAAATTGGTACGTTGAGCATCCACCCTCCAATCATCAAACATACCAAATTACAGCCTTCTAGCCTCAGTAGCTTTCATTTTATTGAAGGTTAAAGTTAGCCATGATCGTGCGTCTGGCATCGCCATAGGTACCACTGAGAGTTTCACGGGTCACGGTTAAGAGTCTCATACAGCATTATAAGCTGTACAGAAAACTAGATTGCCCTAGAGAAACCTCGGCGCATTTTTTACTGATTTAATTTTAGCTCCCCTAATGCCCAGACCTGTCACGTGGCAATTAGTGGTATGAGATTCTCTGGTACTCTGGCAAACGTCGCTCTGAGTTGATGATTGTTATTTTT
>NC_089785.1:25405206-25412706 GCF_040412425.1 Macrobrachium rosenbergii | reverse complement strand
TAATTAAGACCCGACACTCCATCAGCGGGAGTTTACTCCCGGAGTCTTTATAAGAATCCCGAGATCGCCTTTGAAGAGTTGATTAACTCCGCGGATATTATAACGCTTATCTTGAGAGAGAGAGAGAAGAGAGAGAGAGAGAGAGAGAGAGAGAGAGAGAGAGAGAGAGAGAGATTCACTTCCCCGCCTATGTTTAATTTTTGGAGCATTACCGTCAGGAAAGATTAGAATTTTCTCATGGCTAGGGAACTTTCTCTCTCTCTCTCTCTCTCTCTCTCTCTCTCTCTCTCTATATATATATATATATATATATATATATATATATATATATATATACTTAGAGCAAGATACAAAACGCCTTTCAAATCAGTCTTCGAATTTCTAAATTCCAATTTTCTTCAATTTTCTTCCATTTCTCTCTATTCCGTCTGCATATCTCTTCGTTTCTTATTTTCTCTCTTCCCAGCGTTTAATTTATCATTCCCTCCTCTTCCTATTCCCTTCCTCGCAAACGGAAAGGGAATTGGAGAGGAAGTTGCCGGTGAATAGATCGCGTTGATAGGGACAGGAAGAAAAGAGATTTTTATTTTTCAGTGAATATTCTGATTCCAATCAAGAATTTCTTCAGCTAAGAAGTTTTTAGTTTTCGGTAAGAGAAAACTATTATAGAGATGGATATTTGTCTGTCCGTCCGCACTTTTTCTGTCTGCACTTTTTTCCTGTCCGCACTTTTTCTGTCCGCACTTTTTTTCTGTCAGCAGTTTTCTGTCTGCATTTTTTTTTTCTCTGTCCGCACTTTTTTCTATCCGCACTTTTTTCTTTCCGAACTTTTTTCTGTCCGAACTTTTTCTGTCCGCACTTTTTCTGTCAGCACTTTTCTGTCCGCACTTTTTCTGTCAGCACTTTTCTGTCCGCACTTTTTCTGTCAGCACTTTTTTCTGTCCGCACTTTTTCTGTCCGCACTTTTTCTGTCCGCACTTTTTTCTGTCCGCACTTTTTTCCGTCCGCACTTTTTTCTGTCCGCACTTTTTCTGTCCGCACTTTTTCCGTCCGCAGTTTTCTGTCTGCACTTTTTCTGTCCGCACTGTTCTCTGTCCGCACTTTTTTTCTGTCAGCACTTTTTGCTGTCCGCACTTTTTCCTGTCCGCACTCTGTCCGCCCTCAGATCTCAAAAACCACTGAAGCTAGAGGGCTGCAAATCGGTATGTTGATCATCCACCTTCCAATCATCAAACACACCAAATTGCAGCCCTTTAGCCTCAGTAGTTTTTAAGATCCGAGACCTCACGGTTCCCAGAACTGGGCCTTTTGCCTAAACAGCATATTCAGTTCAATTCAATAAGGACAGATAAAACTCAAGGCATTAAGTCAATTACCCCAATTCCAACCTGAGAACCAAACTCATTAAGTATATCAGGCTTGCGTCTGATCTTATTATGAGATCAGCCGGTTGGACTCAACGAGCAACCTTCGGAGGCGTCATTAGCGCCACCCATTACCGTCGGAGGACCTTAAATGCCAGATAATTATCAGATAATAGATAATTACCCATTAAGAGGCTTCGTCACGCCAGTCACTTTGAGACCCCGCGGGATTTTCGCGTCTTACCTGCAACGGAGCAACCAGTTTAAGTCATATTTTTAAAGGATTTATAGATATTGCGAATCAATATTACTTGTTATTTATATTTTCTATTTATTAAAACGTAGCTTAGGTAAATGATAATTGAAAATAAATAGACAGTCATATTTATGTTATTGATATTTTCTATTTTATTAAAACGTTGCTTTGAATGATAACTGCAAGTCACTAGTCAGTCATATATATATATATATATATATATATATATATATATATATATATATATATATATATATATAAAATTTTAACAAAAAATTTTCATTGACTAGAATAAGTTTTTATAATTTACAGAAGCACACCCCTATATATCCTATACGTAACAATTGTAGTTATTTGTAGAGAATAACAATTATCCTCTATAAATAACAATAACTGTTACTTATAGAGAATAACAATTATTCTCCATACATAACAATCTTTGTTATTCATAGAAGGTAACAATCATTCGCCGCGAAATTAAAACCAGGACCTGTCTCAAGTCCGCACTTCAAAGAAGCCTTTGATAAAGTCACCCCATTCCTTTCTTCTCTCTCTCTCTCTCTCTCTCTCTCTCTCTCTCTCTAGAGGGTTCATACCTTTTATGCTCCTCAAATTTCTCTTTACTTCTTAAATATGCTGATTCTCTCTCGCTCTCTCTCTCTCTCTCTCTCTCTCTCTCTCTCTCTCTCTCTCTCTCGGATTCATATCTTTTATGTTCCTCAAATTTATCTTTACTTCTTGAATATAAGAATTCTCTCTCTCTCTCTCTCTCTCTCTCTCTCTCTCTCTAGAGGATTCATACCTTTTATGTTCCTCAAATTTATCTTTACTTCGTGAATATAGGAATTCTTGATCTCTCTCTCTCTCTCTCTCTCTCTCTCTCTCTCTCTCTCTCTCTCTCTAGAGGATTCATACCTTTTATGCTCCTCAAATTTCTCTTTACTTCTTGAATATAAGAATTCTCTCTCTCTCTCTCTCTCTCTCTCTCTCTCTCTCTCTCTCTCTCTCTCTCTCTCTCTCTCTCAAATAATATTAATTAATCCAGAAGCTTCATCGGATCCTGAAGCGTTCATATCTCGACACTGCCGGCGAATATTCAATTACATGTAATCCCCTAATGGATTTACGAAGGATTTCAGCGGATTTAATCGTTTGTTCGACTGTTTATCTCAGATGGGCGAAAGTAATCTCCAACCCACCCACCCTGCCGCCCCCGCCCCCAAGCTCCCAGTAAGGGGCTGATTAGGTTTTTGTGATGTTGGCCAGGTCGAATTTTTTTTTTATTATTTTTTGGGGGCAGCGGAGTGAATATTTTTATTCATTCGCTTCTCTCTCTCTCTCTCTCTCTCTCTCTCTCTCTCTCTCTCTCTCTCTCTCTCTCTCTCTCTCTCTCTATATATATATATATATATATATATATTTTATTTGTATATATATCATATATGCATTATACTACTCTATATATATACTAATAGTATGTATATATATAATCTCTCTCTCTCTCTCTCTCTCTCTCTCTCTCTCTCTCTCTCTCTCTCTCTCTCTCTCTCTCTCTCTCTCTCTATATATATATATATATATATATATATATATATATATATATATAATTTTTGGTTCAACCTTTGGGTCCATATATCATTCAGAATAACAATCCTAACACTACCCCTCTTTCTCCAGCCTACTAACGACCCACAAGATCCATCCAACGACCAGGCACATCATTCCCTACTGAGGTCACCAGAGGTCAACAGTTCAAAACTGACAGTAAAGCCTCCTGCTGACTTAGTGACCCGAGACAGATATCGTTCTCTTTGACAATTAATTCTTCCCTGAGTCGCTGTAAAGAAAACGGGGTTTGAATTCAGCTCCGGAAGGAATTTTCAGGAATATTTTATTGTTTGGTCGTTAGGATTCTCGTTATGTGTTTGTTTAGGCTGATGGTAAATTTTTAAGATATATTTTATTTAGAAGTGTTCAAAAGAAATTATATATATGTATATATATACTTTATATATACTTTTATATATATTTATATATATTTGTTTAGGTTGATGTTGAATTGTTTAAGCTGTATTTTATTTAGAAGGGTTCAAAAGAAATTATATATGTGTATATATATATACTTTATATATATTTATATATATTTGTTTAGGTTGATGTTGAATTGTTTAAGCTATATTTTATTTAGAAGCGTTCAAAAGAAATTATATATGTGTATATATATATATATACTTTATATATATTTATATATATTTGTTTAGGTTGATGTTGAATTGTTTAAGCTATATTTTATTTAGAAACGTTCAAACGAAAATATATATATATATATATATATATATATATATATATATATATATATATATATATATATATAAATATATATATACATACACACACACAACATACATACACACACACACATACACACATACAAATTCCTGCTACACCCAAAAGAAATATAAATAAATATATATATATATATATATATTCCCTTGTTCCCAACACCAGCTTATGAAGAGATCATCTCTGCAGATCTGCTGTGATGAATTTCACGATTCCTCGGAACAGGGAGGATTGCGTTCATGACGCCAGGAAACGTAGCGGAAAAGCGTTTTCCCCCTCTGCATAAAACGAATATTAATAGGATGATTTACTTCAGCTCCGGTGGTTCCGTATTTCGACCGGAAACGCTTTTGGGAAAATGTCGTTTTTTATTTATTTATTTATTTATTTTTTTTTTTCTGTGAATGAAAAGTATTGTCGCAGTTTTGTGCGTTTGTTCGCATTTTTTTTTCGGCAGTACTTTTTTCTGTTAGCATTTTTTTTCTGTTAGCACTTTTTTTTTGTCAGCACTTTTTTCTTTCAGAACTTTTTTCTGTCGGAACTTTTTTCTGTCGGAACTTTTTTCTGTCTGCACTTTTTTCTGTCTGCACTTTTTTCTGTCCGCAATTTTTCCTTTCAGAACTTTCTTCTGTCAGTACTTTTTTCTTTCAGCACTTTTTCTGTCCGCACTTTTTTGTCAGTACCTTTTTCTGCCCGCACTTTTTTCTATCAGCACTTTTTCTGTCAGCACTTTTTCTGTCAGAACTTTTTCTGTCCGGACTTTATTCTGTCCGCACTTTTTTCTGTCAAAAATTTTTTCTGTCCACACTTTTTCTGTCCACACTTTTTTCTGTCCGCACTTTTTCTGTCCGCCCTCAGATCTTAAAAACCACTGAGGCTAGACGGCTGCAAATTGGTATGTTGATCATCCACCCTCCAATCACCAACCATACCAAATTGCAGCCCTCTAGCCTCAGTAGTTTTTATTTCATTTAATGTTAAATTTAGCCATAATCGTGCTTCTGGCAACGATATAGGACAGGCCACCACCGGGCAGTGGTTAAAGTTTAATGGAAAAATACATACCGTATTTTACAATACAGACTATTGTTAAATATGTATATTGACTATAATAAAAATATATAAAGTATCTTAAATACCATATAAAATATATAAAATGAAAGTCACTCCTGAAGAAAATGCTTCATTGTGTGTAGGGGATTCGATGCCCTGCTGATGAGCTCTTAGTGTGGGCTTTAGAGTTGGCTAATTTTGAAGAATTTTCATACTCAGCTGCCATCATAGATCTACCTTATATAGAAATATATAGGAATGTTCAACTCCTCCACCTTTTAGGCGACCAGCAACAAAACATTAACAAAAGCTATGTGAAAAGTGGCTGGATGTATATGTGTTCATCATATAATTGAGTCAAATGTACAAATAGATAGTTTTCTCATGGAAGGGTGTCTAAATGGCCAGCGCGTGTTTTTTTTTCTGTGTGTGTAACCATTTGTCAGCAGTTTCCCATAAATAACTTTTCCTCTCCTAATGAGACCCGCTGTTTAATTGCTGCATTTTCCGAAAACAACCGTTAATTGCTGTTCCATTAGGCCTGACAGACGTAATTAGTGAGTGATTCTCGGTTTCGTCAGAATTCAGGAGTTGCGAGTGATGATTTGGTTTCTTTTAAATACAGTTTATGTATATATATATATATATATATATATATATGTATATATATATATATATATATATATATATATATATATATATATATATTTACATACAACCAAATTTGCAGCATGATAAAAATAATAAAACGTAGAGGTATTTCCAAAACAGCTTCAGGAATTAACTAGCAAAACGCCTCAATTAAGCATTATTTACAAAAACTAACCATCCAGAACTAGGGGGAGATTTATATATTAATTAATCAATAAGCAATATGCGAATTTGAAACTATATAGCTCCATGATTCATTAGAGGAATCTTGATATAGATGTCATCACTGGACTCTCGTTGTTTACAAAATGTCCTTCGCTAATTAGTTTCAGGGGAATCGAGTGGTATCCTAAACATTCCAGGAATTCGAGTGGACAGAGAGAGAGAGAGAGAGAGAGAGAGAGAGAGAGAGAGAGAGAGAGAGAGAGAGAGAGAGAGAGATAAACATGCCAGTAATTCGAGTGGAGAGAGAGAGAGAGAGAGAGAGAGAGAGAGCATGCATTCATACGAAGCACTTAACACTTACGTCAGCTTAATCTGTCTCTCTCTCTCTCTCTCTCTCTCAGTGATTCTCTGCTGGAGAATCTTTTAAAATCCCAACATTTATTTATCGTTATCATTCACGGAAGTTCGAGAACAAAAAAAATTTCTCTTTCCTAGAACTTAAATTCATCTGCAAATCCCACCAATCTCTCTAGAGCAGAACTTTTCTAAGTAATTTTTCTAATATACTTTCTATTTCATTTCTCGTATTTCTGCGTTCTGTCAATTTATTTTTATTTAGTTTCTCCTCCCACAATGTTTTATTAATGTTTCCCATCCTTCCCGGGGGCGAAGTGACAAGGGAATAATTGTGGGAGAATTGAGATAAATCGTCAGGAGGAAATGGCGATAAAATGGTATTCGTATTGAAGAGCCAAATATATATACACACACACACACACACACATATATATATATATATATATATATATATATATATATATATATATATATATATATATATATATATATATATATATATATATATATATATATATATATATATATATATATATATATATATACATACATACATACATACATACATACATACATACATACATACATACATACATACATACACACACATATATACATACATACATACACATACACACACCCAGACGAATTGCCTCTCCTATTCCCATTCCTTGGAAATCCAACTGACAAAAGAAATTCCTTTTGGCAGATAAGAGATTCCCTGAAGGAAGAGTACCACTTGTTACGCCTCGCAGACCAGTTCCTCGTCCAACAAAGAGAGAGAGAGAGAGAGAGAGAGAGAGAGAGAGAGAGAGAGAGAGAGAGAGAGAGAGAGAGAGAGAGAAGACTATCTCGTTTTCAAAAGAATCTTTTTAAGTCTTGCAATTTTTTGTGGGGGGGTAGGTGGGTTAGATGCACCCAAGTTTCATGACTTTAATTCTGAACAGAAATAAAAGAGAGAGAGAGAGAGAGAGAGAGAGAGAGAGAGAGAGAGAGAGAGGGAGATCAATATATATATATATATATATATATTAAATATACCCTACATTCTAAATCCATTTAATGAATTATCATTCTCCTTCTCACTGATACAGTCTCTCTCTCTCTCTCTCTCTCTCTCTCTCTCTCTCTCTCTCTCTCTCTCTCTCTCTCAAAGTTCTCAGACCATCCCAGATATATGTCATTAGAACAAAACCCTTATCTATTTTAACCAATATCTTTGAAGGCGAATACTTGACATCTGTGCAATTACTTAAGGATTTTATTCGGCAACATGATAGGTTTTAAAGTAATTGAAAATGAGGTTTCTGT
>NC_089785.1:25380206-25400206 GCF_040412425.1 Macrobrachium rosenbergii | reverse complement strand
TTTCTTGTTCTGTAGATGGTCCTTTCTATTTCTCGATTTTTTACTTTATTTTTTATTTTACAGGGTAGTGAACATGTATACCTCCAGCCACAAACATCAAGTGTCCATTCCTTCTCTTTAATATTCTCCAACATTCTCTAAACAATTTGTTCAATTTGTATTCACAAACAAAATCTGGACCTTTCTTGTCCTGTTGTAAATATCATCTATTTTTGCTTT
This sequence comes from Macrobrachium rosenbergii, assembly GCF_040412425.1. Classification (NCBI taxonomy): domain Eukaryota; kingdom Metazoa; phylum Arthropoda; class Malacostraca; order Decapoda; family Palaemonidae; genus Macrobrachium; species Macrobrachium rosenbergii. The sequence goes on along the minus strand of NC_089785.1, from coordinate 25,399,987 downwards.
AATTTTTTATGAGGATAATGAACATATATATCTCCAGCCACGTACATCAAGTGTCAATTCGTTCTCCTTAACATTCTCCCACACACTCTAAACAGTTTGTTCAATTTGTATTCACAAACAAAATCTGAACCTTCCTTGTCCTGTAGTAAATACCTTATATATTTGCCATAATTTCTTGCTGGCTAACGAACATCTATACCTCCAGCCACATACATCAAGTGTCCATTTTCTCTACTCTAATTTATCTTCACAAGAATATATTTTAATATATTTTGAGCACTGATAAGAAAAGAAGAACTATAATTCCTGGTCGTTCGATCAGGAAGTAAAGCAGAGTGCACTCTGGTCACTATCTGGATGGGTAACCACCAAAATTGGCATTGTCAGTACGTAAGTCAATCGAAGAACCATTGGATAGGGCGTGGGGGTTGCAATCTCATCCTGCAGTAATTACTAAAAGTAATAATAATGAAAATAATCATATAAACATAAAAAATAATAGTTTTAATTATAACAATGACCGTAGCATGAACACGGCTATGGAATAGGGTGTAGGGATTGCAGCTCCACTCTATAGTAATTGATAAAAAAAATTAAAATTAAAACAAACACTGTAATCACGAAAAACAATAGCTTTTAATTATAATTACAACCACGGCATAAAACAGGGAAAGCTTGCCCCAGCTAATACGACAAAACTCCCATTGAAGCAGAGATGATTAATTACAGCTTCATTATTACAAAAGTTTGAACAAACAGCCACCGACAACCGTTTTATCAAATTCACAGCAACATTATTCCAGAAGTTTTCACAGCACAGTGTTGTATCCACGTCGAGATTGAAAAAGGCTTTGAATATTTTTTTTTTCGTTTTTAAAAATATTTCCTGTGGAAAATGTTAAAATTCTGGAGTTGGTTGGTTCTTGCTGTTAATATTTATTTATGTTTTATGCCCAAATGGAGATTTTTTCCATTTTTAAAAATATTTTCCTGCGCAAATGTTGTTGGGTTTTTGCTATTAATATTTATTTATGCTTTATGCCCAAATGGAGAATATTTTTCATTCTTTAAAAAGATTTCCTGTGCAATATATTGTTGGGTTCTTGCTATTAATATTTATTTATGTCATGCTCAAATGGAGAATATTTTTTTATTTTAAAAAATGTTTCCTGTGAAAAATGTTTTTGGGTTCTTGCTATTAATATTTATTTGTCTTATGCTCAAATGGATAATATTCTTTTTATTTTTAAAAATATTTCCTGTGAAAAATGTTTTTGGGTTCTTGCTATTAACATTTATTTATGTTTTATGTCAAAATGAGAATACATTTTATTTTTTAAAATACTTCCTATACAAAATGTTATAAACTCTGGAGCTGGTTACTTATTATTTGTATTTATTTATATTTTATGCCTAAAAGATTTTTTTTATTCAAAAATATTTCCTGTGGATAATGCTAAACCCTACAGCTGGGTTCTTCCTCTTGATATATATTTATATCTCATCAAAAAAGAAGTTTTTTCCTTTTTCAAAAATATTTTCATGCTATTTTTATTTTTAGAAATATTTTCTGTGCGAAATGTTAAATCTAAGAGCTGAGTTCTTGCTATTAATATATATCATATTATATCAATAAGGAATTTGTTTTAGTATTTTCATGTTTGTTTAATTTTCAGAAATATTTCCTGTGCAAAATGTTAAAAGCATGGAGCTGGGTTGTTACTATTAATAGAGAATCATATTCTATTCATAAAGAAATAAAATTTCCTGTTTTGTACACTTTAGTTCACGGACTGAAATCTTCTTGCAGTTCTACAGAATCAGGAAATTCATCGCGAGAGATTTATCAAAAAGCATAATCCCTTCGTGAGCTGTGGGTAGCAGAGGAATGGATTTGCCACAGGTCGGTTTAAAAAATAAAAAAGAATAATCAAAAGTGATACAATAATAATAATAATAATAATAATAATAATAATAATAATAATAATAATAATAATAATAATAATAATAATAATAATAATAATGATATCAAAATGTCTTGGGGTAACACTGGAGATGTTTGTCAACTCATCATTTAAGCCTGAGATATTTATCAAAAATGTTCAAAACATCTGGGGAAATATTGGTGTACAAAAGGGTAATTAAATATGTAGACACCATGTATGGTTTAAAAATGGTTATTTGCCAAATATACGTTAAATGAAAATACAAATATCATACCAAAAGATATTTGTCCCAAAAAATATGAAAACGCAACTTATTAGAATACAAAGAGATAGATTTTCGAAAAAAGTAAAAAAAAAGTAAAAATGGTATTTGTCGAAAGAGATAAGTGTAGGTATATATAAAGAATTTGTCGGAAAATGAATTAAAATTTGAGGAAAAATAAAAAATCAATATATCTTTTACATTTTAGCTTGTATATCTAAGCCTCGTCAACTCTTCCCGGAAAATATTTATCAATCAAATGTAAAAACTTGTAAATATTACGATTGTAAAAACTTGTAAATGTAAAAACTCCGGAAATATCCAGGTATTTCATTTTCTAAACGGTGAAATACGCAAGGGTTAATCCATCGTTAATCCGGAAAGGGATTACAAGGGATTACACTAAATAAGTTGACTGTCAGCTTTTGCGAGAAGAAAATGAGAAAAGATTCGCTTAAACATTTTTCGGCTTTGGTTTTCTGTAGAAGAAAACTATTGTGCCGGCTTTGTCTGTCCGTCCGCACTTTATTCTGTCCGAACTTTTTCCGTCCGCACTTTTTTATTGTCCGCCCTTTTTTTTTTGTCCGAACTTTTTCTGTCCGTAATTTATTCTGTCTGCACTTTTTCTGTCCTCACTTTATTCTGTCCGCACTTTTTCTGTCCGCAACTTTTCTGTCCATACTTTTTCTGACCGCCCCCAGATCTTAAAAAACTACTGAGGCTATAGGGTTGCAAATTGGTATGTTGATCATCCACCCTCCAGTCATCAAATATAATAATATATATATATATATATAATATATATATATATATATATATATATATATATATATATATATATATATATATATATATATATATATATATATATATATATATATATATATATATATATATATATATATAGAGAGAGAGAGAGAGAGAGAGAGAGAGAGAGAGAGAGAGAGAGAGAGATCATAAATTAGAAACTAGGAGAAAATACCAATATATTTAAAGCAAAACCCACAATAAAATAATAAGAAGGATAAAAGGAAATAAGCTATAAAACAACAAGAATAATGACAGAGAAATGTCCCAGAAATGACGAAAGGTAATGACAGAACAAATGACAAAGGAACGAAGTCTTCTAAGACCTTTTTGAAGCCTCGTCTAACGACCTAGGCAAAGGGAAACACACACACACGCACACACATACACGGGGGTACAAAAGGCCTTTGTCCACATTCTGGAGAACGGTTCCTCTCTCTCTCTCTCTCTCTCTCTCTCTCTCTCTCTCTCTCTCTCTCTCTCTCTCTCTCTCTACCTGGGGAAATAATAATATGTACCTCTCCTAATTAAAGGTACTCTCTGATGTTCAAGTCTTAATGTGGAAGGCTTTGTGTGAGCATTGATTTTTTTTTTTATTTTTGTAGGTAGGTTGGTGGTTTATACATACGTACACACACAGCTGTGTGTGTATGTATGTATGTATGTATGTATATATGTATATATATATATATATATATATATATATATATATATATATATGAATTGAAATATTGGGTAAATTTTCAATTAAAATCGGAAAATCTAAGCAGGCCATCTCTCTCTCTCTCTCTCTCTCTCGCTTGGTGAATTTGCAGTAAATATCTGAAATTTGAATTGAAATATTAGGTAAATTTTCAATTAAAATCGGAAAATCTAAGCAGGCCATTCTCTCTCTCTCTCTCTCTCTCTCTCTCTCTCTCTCTCTCTCTCAGTGAATTTACAGTTAACATCTGAAATTTCATTTGATGAATTTTTACTTATTATTTTGAATTAGAAAAGTAAAAAAAAAAAATCATGTCCTAACTTTAAGACTTAAAATTTGAAAAGTAAAATAAATTTTTTAATACTTTCAAATCTTTCTTTTTTTATCATTGTTAAGCAGGAAATGGGTATAACAGCACTTTCGTCCTCTCCTTGTGCTCGAGGAAAAGTACCTCCTTAGCGCCAACATTTTAAGAGAATCTCTTCGTTTGACTTGAATGTCATCACAGACAGTCTTCTAAGAGTTCCTTTCTCAGAACGAGAAATGAACCTCATACATAATGTAGCACATCTCTCTCTCTCTCTCTCTCTCTCTCTCTCTCTCTCTCTCTCTCATAGTTAACTAGTCATTTTTATTCTCTCTCTCTCTCTCTCTCTCTCTCTCTCTCTCAGTCATACGATTGAAGAGAGATGGTACAAAATCAGGAAAACCAAAAGATTATCTCTCTCTCTCTCTCTCTCTCTCTCTCTCTCTCTCTCTCTCTCTCTCTCTGTCCTTTTAATCCCAAACACTTTACTTCGTCTAAGTGTTTCAAATTGTTTCTTTAGCCATCTGGTAACCTGTTCATGTTGTCGAGAAAATTTTTTTTAAAGAAAAAGAATATTTCTGGAACATCTTATAAAGTTATCTATAATTCTATTGTGGTATCCCCACAGTGTCCCGTGACACCTGTCAGGTGTGAATATTTGCATATATAAGATATAAGGACGAAACTGGTTGGGAACTATATATATATATATATATATATATATATATATATATATATATATATATATATATATATATATATATATATATATATAGCACCTCGAGTTAATCCTAAAATCTTCTCACAATACACAGTTAATCCCAAAGATCATTTTCTGAAAATTACCTTCACTTTAGACTTATATCTGGAACGTGACGTCAACTTTAATTCCTTTTCTTTGGAATCTAATTCCATTTCTTTGGAATCGCGTCCATCTTAAATTATTGTTTGTAATATATCTCTCTGTGCCTTTGCACTAGGGCGATCATTCTTCATTATCTCTTCCCTCCTTCTTTGGGAACCGAAGAGAAAGCGAAGAAGGAATTAGAAAGTAGACGAATAACGGAATGAAAAAGAACGGGCGAGGGAAAACGTGACAGAAAGGATAAATAAACGGAGGAAGAAGACAGCATAAGAAATATTAGCGAAGATATAAATGACGTTTTGCCTGCAATGGGGAAAATAAGTCTTGGGGAAAAAGTCTTGGGAAGAAACACAAGACTTTTACGAATTTTTTACACATCTCTCTAGGGAAAAACCTCAAGACTTTTAAGACTTTTTTCCCCATTCTCTCTCCAGGGAAAACCTCAAGACTTTTTAGGCATTTTTCCCTTTCTCTCTCAAGGGAAATGTCAAGACTTTTAAGACTTTCTTCCCATCTCTCTCCGTGGAAAAAACTCAAGACTTTTATAACTTTTTTTCCATTCTCTCTCCATGGAAAAACTAAATACTTTTAAGACTTTTTTTCCATCTCCCTTGGGAAAAAATCAAGACTTTTAAGACTTTTTTCCCATATCTCTTGAAAAAAATGAAGACTTTTAGGTTTTTCCATCTCTCTTGGGGAAAAACCTCAAGACCTTTAAGACTTGTTTCCCATTTTCTCTCCAGGGAAAAATCTCAAGACTTTTAAGACTTGTTTCCCATTCTCTCTTTAGGGAAAAATCTGAAGACTTTTAAGACTTGTTTCCCATTCTCTCTCCAGGGGAAAATCTCAAGACTTTTAAGACTTTTTCCCATTCTCTCTTGAAAAACTCTAGTTTTTAGGATTTATTTCCATCTCACTTTGGAAAAATACTCAAGATTTTTGAGAGTTTTTCATCATCTGTTTTGGAAAAATAGTCTAGACTTTTAAGACTTTTTTCCCCATCTCTCCAGGGAAAAACCCCAAGCCTTTTAAGACTTTTTTCCAATTCTCTCTAGACAAGAAGGGACTCCTCACCCTCCCCTACATTTGCAGAATCCTAAATAAAAAAAAATTGGCCGAATCTTTTTGAAAGGAAATTGATCTGAACGAAAGAATTTGAGCAACTTTTTATTTTGTGCTAAACATGAGATTGCTAGAAAGGTATTATTAGGGAGGGGATGTTTTTTCTCACGTTCGTTTCTTGACCTTTTTTTTAATTAGTTTTTTATGCTTTTTGTTGATTGATATGTGCATGGGAAATTGTTCGTGTCATATTTTTACATGGAGTTTAGTGGGGAAAAATGGCAAAAAATATACAGAAATAGAGCTGGAAAGATTATCCTCTCTCTCTCTCTCTCTCTCTCTCTCTCTCTCTCTCTCTCTCTCTCTCTCTCTCTCTCTCTCTCTCTCTCTCTCTCTCTTCGTCTATTCATCACTAGTTTACTATCTTGAGATAATATTTAATTTTCCATACGAGAAGGATCCTATGTGTTCTTTCAAATCTTTCTCTCTCTCTCTCTCTCTCTCTCTCTCTTTCGTCATTTATTCCTAACTAGTTTAATATCCTCAGATGATGTTTAATTTTTCCATCTGAGAAGGACCCTATGTGTTCTTTCAAATCTCTCTCTCTCTCTCTCTCTCTCTCTCTCTCTCTCTCTCTCTCTCTCTCTCTCTCTCTCTCTCTGTGTCATGCGAGACTGCTTTCTAATGAAATTTCCACTGCAATAGCAGTGTAACCTAATTAGTTCCACTGACGCGTTCTCCAGATTTTTTTCTTTTTTTGTAAAATCACCTGAAGGAAGTTGTATTATTCTCTAACTTAATTCTAGGAACAGGAAGATTCCTGTACCTGTTTATGTGTGCAGGTCATCAGATTTACCTGGTGTAGGTACTTATTCAATTGACAAAATGAAAAAAATATAAATAAAAGTAAATTTAAAATATAAAATGTACAACAGTAGCATGTAAACTATCTCAAACATTGTTTGAATTACCAAAATATAAAAAAAAATTAGTAATATAAAAAATAAAAAAATGTGAAAAGTATCTCAGTAGCATGTAAATTATCCCAAACATTGTTAGAATTATTATCAAAATATAAAAGGATAAAAACAAATGAAAAACTAAAGATTTTAAATGACCAAAATAAAAAAAAATAAAAATAAATTAAAAAAATAAAGACAAATACCTCAGTGGTATGTAAACTACACCAAAATTATTTGAATTACCAAAACACAAAAAAATTAATATAAAGATAAAGATAATTACCTCAGTAATATGTTACTCTCCCATAACCTGTCAGTGCCAGGAGAGATACCGAGTTATTTATTTATATATAGAATGGCTTCTATATTCCAAATTTTCAGGAACATTCCAAAATTTCTCTTTATTTGTTAGTTTCTTTGTCTCGAAACCTTCAGCTCAAAACCCTGATTATGGATAGAGTTGATAGACTACAATCAACCCAAGGAGGTTCCAAAGGTAGTGAGAGAGAGAGAGAGAGAGAGAGAGAGAGAGAGAGAGAGAGAGAGAGAGAGAGAGAGAGAGAGAGATGATAAATAAATAAATAAAAAATACGAGGGAACAGAGAATAAAACACTCATTTGGTGTAAAAAATAAGATAAGTCAATTGCTTCTCTTTTCCAAACTCAGAGAGAGAGAGAGAGAGAGAGAGAGAGAGAGAGAGAGAGAGAGAGAGAGAGAGAGAGAGAGAGAGAGAGAGAATAATGTCAAAAGGAAATCTATGATCGTAATTTATATATATAAAAAAATATAAAAATTCATGGCACAAATCGCAGGCCTGATATCATATCCGATATATTTATTTATGCAAATGGCTTCTCAGGAGCCAACCGTTTTCGAATAACAGGCTAAAAGAAAGAAGAGGAAGGAAAAAAAAAAAAAGTCCTTCGAAGTGTTTAGTTTTTTTTTCTTTCGTCTCTTTCCAATATCAGTTTCCAATGAACGATTTGCGCCAGGATCTGGTGTTGTAGTTTTTTGCTGTTCTAACTTTTTTTTTATTGTAAATTCTAAACTATCTGTCTATGTATATATATATATACATATATATATATATATATATATATATATATATATATATATATATATATATATATATATATATATATATATATATATATATATATATATATATATATATATATATATATATATATATATATATATATATATATATATATATATATATTAAAATTTATACACAAACATTAATCTACAAATGTCCTTTTTTAATATCTAATTCGCTGTACCTCGGAAATAACATATTTTCATATATATTACCCAAAGGGGAATTTTTTAGTCGATAATAAGTTCGTCGTCTCGTGGGCTCGAACCACGGAAGACAAGAACTCAGGACTACAGTGACGCGCATTAAACCGCACGGCCACCGTACGCCTTGAATCCAAGCAGGAAATATATGAAAAAGCCTTCACACCAGCCGTGGGATTCGAACAATAACACTTCGTTTTAGAGGGAAGTCCAAAACACATTTGAAACTAAGGACATTAATCTATTGCAGCCCATATATATATATATTCTGTCGACTTCTGATTCATTTTAAACATGGCTGTAACAGACCCATCGCCACCATCTTAAAATATATATTATAGTTTTTCATAACCAAGATCTTCCCGTGATATATAAGCTCTGTGAGAATATATATCTACAAAAACAAAACAAATTGAATGGTGCTGCTTACATTATCATAATGGAGAATGTTCCCTACTAAGGTTTCTTGGACTTTGAGGAATTGTTATACTTTATGGAGAAGGCTGGTGGATGGTCCTACCAGCTAGAATCATTTGATGAATAAGGGATAGTTTTTCTTAATTTTTTTTTTGTATTTTTAAAGTCTTTAAAAAGGGTAATTTTTCAAAGTAGTTGTTTTTCTCAAGATGAAATTTTCTAATTTCATTTTGTTGTTTCTATGAGGTTTCTGAGATGGCGAGATAATAAGGTAATCTTAGTTTGTCTGTTACTGTGATTCGTTTCTTTACTTCTTTCGTGCCATTCTTAATTCTCTCTCTCTCTCTCTCTCTCTCTCTCTCTCTCTCTCTCTCTCTCTCTCTCTCTCTCTCTCTCTCTCTCTCTCAACTCAGTAACCTACTTTCATTTATTTTTACTTTCATTTGCAATTTGTTTTCAGTGTCAGTTTTGTTGTTTACAGGATTGTCTTCTGTTTTTCTTCTTCTTCTTCTTCTTCTTCTCTTCTTCTTCTATTCTAGGACCTCTATTCTCCCCCCCCCCCCACACCCACCCCCTTTCCTCTCCCTCTCCCCTTCACGATACAAAACTTCCTGCAAAAACAAACTTCATGCCAAGTTGTGCCCACCTTAGCCAGACGAGAGAAGCGAATGGGACTCTCTCTCTCTCTCTCTCTCTCTCTCTCTCTCTCTCTCTCTCTCTCTCTCTCCCTCTGTTCTAAAGCAAGGTCATTATCGCCCATGTTGACCCAACTTCGCCCGAGGGAAGTTGTACCGTAGAACGAAGAACTCCAGAGACAAAGATTGCGATCTTTTCTCTGGCCTTACAAGGTTTCCTTAAGAGGAGTTGTTGAAGTATCAAGTCTATGTATGTAACTTATTTTTTTCCGTGGGTTTTGAGCTGTTATAAAAATGAAGTTGTCATATTAAGGACTGTTTTTTTTTTCTTGTGGGTGTTGTGAATTTTCGTTTTGATAAATCGACTTATTAAGGAATTTTTTTTTGGGGGGGGGAAGATGTTATTCAATCTATTCAAGTATTTTTTCTTGAGCTTACAGTTGTTATGAAAGTAAAGTTGTCATATTAATGACTATTTTTTTAGGGGGCTGGGAACTGTTATTCTGATAAATCTGGGAATTGTCATATTAAAGATCATTTTAAGGGCAAGGGGGAATTGATATATATTTTGATGAATCTGGATTTTTATTTTTTTAAGGGGGTGTGGTCAATTTATTTTAATAAATCATGGAATTAGTTATATTGAGGGTTTTTATGAGTGGAACTGTTACTTTGATAAATTTATGAATTAAACATACTAAGGACTATTTTTGGAGAGATTGTTATTTTGATCATATTAAGGATATTTCTTTTCTGAGAGGGGGTGGCGGGGGGCATTTTACTGAATTCACACACACACACACCCATATATATATATATATATATATATATATATATATATATATATATATATATATAGAGAGAGAGAGAGAGAGAGAGAGAGAGAATCTTACTGAGATCATATTTTGATGGAACGTTTTACTGAGGTCCCATTCAGAGGAATCATTTTATGAGGTCCCATTCAGAGGAATCATTTCACTGGGGTCCCATTCAGAAGAATCATTTTACTGAGGTCCCACTCAGAGGAATCATTCTACTGGGGTCCTTTCAGAGGAATCATTTTACTGAGGTCCCATTCAGAGGAGTCATTTCACTGAGGTCCCATTCAGAGGAATCATTTTACTGAGGTCCCATTCAGAGGAATCATTTTATTGAGGTTCCATTCAGAGGAATCATTTTATTGAGGTTCCATTCAGAGGAATCATTTTACTGAGGTCCCATTCAGAGGAATCATTTCACTGAAGTCCCACTCAGAGGAATCATTTTACTGAGGTCCCATTCAGAGGAATCATTTCACTGGGGTCCCATTCAGAGGAACCATTTCAACCACTTTCTGATTCCCCTTAATACCCTGTAGACTGACGACCTGGTAACCGCAGGCTTCAATCGCCTTGGAGGCGAGGCGAGCCGTGCCAGGGAGACCTTATAATCCCCATTATTGCAGGCCCAACGGAGCCTCACCTGGGGATCTGTCGAGGCCAACCACCCAAGCAGATAGACAGACAGACAGACAGTCAGAGAGCTTTAGACGAAAGCAAACCAAAGCGTGGGAAACAGGACCTGTGTTTGCATTCAAAGCAATTCGTGGGAAGTCTCCGAGTAAGTTGTGCGTGAGGTGAATAGGTTACATACAGCTTTCTCTCTCTCTCTCTCTCTCTCTCTCTCTCTCTCTCTCTCTCTCTCTCTCTCTCTCTTCTCTCTCTCTTGAGGGGATTGTGTTCATCGAAGTGGACGAGAGACTCAGGAATTAATTCGTGTTTGGGCATAATTTTCTCTTTATGTTCGTATGAGAAAGTGAGGTTGATGATGGAGGCAGAGGTGGAGAAACTAAGGTGATATATATTTGTATATAAATATATATATATATACATGTATATATACATATATATACATACATATATAACCAGCGTATAGTTCATGATGTAAAGTGTATAATATATTAACAGCAGCCTGATTTATAAAACATTTAACTAACTCGTAAAATGGCAGAAAAACAAATCCTTGCCATTTTCAAGCAAGGGATCAGAATATACCAATTTATATTCAACACTACCTCGATGCGTATAGAAGCTGAATAATTCTCAAAAGCAATTTGATTTAAAAATTCCTCCTTTTGGAAATAAAAAAAATATATATAAATAAAAGCAAAACATACATAGCTAGCTGGTAGAGAGAGAGAGAGAGAGAGAGAGAGAGAGAGAGAGAGAGAGAGAGAGAGAGAGAGAGAGAGAGAGAGAGAGAGAGAGAGAGAGAGGTATTTTTCTATAAGCTTTATAATTCCCTAACAATATTCACTGAGAAAATCGTCCTTCTCTGAAAAAAAATGAACAAAAAAGAAATATATACACAAAGCTAGCCCCAAGAGAGAGAGAGAGAGAGAGAGAGAGAGAGAGAGAGAGAGAGAGAGAGAGAGAGAGAGAGAGAGAGAGAGAGGAAGGAAGCCTTTTATCCTGTATTTTTGTATTTTTGTATTTTTTTTTCTAAAATCTGTATAATTCCTTTAAAAAAATCGTCCTTCTCTAAAACGAAACTACAAAAACATGCAAATAGCTCCAACAGAGAGAGAGAGAGAGAGAGAGAGAGAGAGAGAGAGAGAGAGAGAGAGAGAGAGAGAGAGAGAGAGAGAGGAAGAAAATACGACATTTTCTGTATTTGGGGAATATTTGTATTTTTTCCTATTCACTATTTTTTTTTGTGGGTCCTCCCTTGGGAGAGCGAATGGAGGAAAGGGGGTTTACATTCGGAGTTATTATCCTCCTGCAATGCTTACCAGGATATTGCCAGGGGATTTATAGCGTTTGTTTGTTTGTGACTTTCCTTTGTTGTTTGTGCTGGTCCGGAAGGGGAAATAATCTGGAGTGTTTTTGAGGAGCGTAGATTATTATGTTGCCAATCTCTGTGGAGAATATCATGCGATTAATATTTAAAATATTTTGTGGGATGAATCCCCTAAAATAGAAGACAGGATTTTTTAGATATTAATCACTTGACATACCTATCAGATTTCAGATTTATTTTGGGGTCAATATTTCTGAACCATTAGCAGGAGTACTGATTATTATTTTGTTAATCTTCGTAGGGAATATAAAGTGGTTAATTTTAGTTTGTTTGTCTTTAAGAATGTTTTGTTTTATCTTCATGGTTGAAGTAAGAGATTTCAGATTTGCTCCTGTGAAGATAAAATCAAGTTTTTGACATTTTCAGTATAACATTTGTCTATAAACATAAATAATAAACATTCTCATATTGCTTTCCTTATTTTAAATCATATTCCAAATGTCTTACCATTTTCATTTCATAATCATCTATTTTTTCATCCTATTTCTTTCCTATTTATCGATACAAAAATAGTTATAAATCAGATTATAATCGTGCACCAGTTGTATGGAAAACTCATTAATCCCAGTTTTCTATCATGTCGAAAATCTGATTGACAGTTAGGAGATTACCCAGATTAAAAGCGTTTTCATCATATTACAATGATTTTTGATACATTACCAAATTAAATGAAAGAACATAAAGACTATTACTTTGCAGTGATTTGCTACAAACAGCCTTTTTTTTTTACTGGCTTTGAAAAACCAGAAGTTGTTAATAATTTTTGTGTTACAATTTATTAATTTGTCAAGGAAAAAATAAATTAAAAAAACAGGCTTTCATGTAGACAAATTTATATTGAGTGTCAGTCTCAAGAAATTATCAATAATTTTTTTTTACCTTTCATTAATTTTTAAGGGCAAAAAAAGGAAAAATATGAACGTATGTGTAGACATATTCATAGCAGAAGTCAGTTACAAGGAGTTATCAACAATTTTTTTGTTACCATTCACTAATTTGCAAAGACAAAAATGTAAAAAATTGGACCTAAGTGCAAACAATTTTTCCTTAGGCTATCATCAGTCACAAAAAGTTACTAAAATTTTTTTTGTTATCATTTACTAATTTGCAAAGAAAAAAAATTGACATAAGTGCAAACAATTTTTTTAGGCTATCATCAGTCACAAGAAGTAAGTTATCAACAATTTTTAAGTTATCATTCATTAATTTCCAAAGACGAAAATAAAACTGACATAAGTGCAAACAATTTTTTTTCAGACTATCATCAATCACAAGAAATTATCAACAATTATTTTGTTATCATTCACTAATTTGCAAAGACAAAAATGTGAAAAATTGGACATAAGTGCAAACAATTTTTTTTAGACAATCATCAATCACAAGAAATTATCAACAATTTTTCTGTTATCATTCACTAATTTGCAAAGTAAAAAAAAAAAAAATAGGCACGTACATAAAGAAATTATACAGATTGTCAACCACAGAAACCATCACATTTATCTTACTGACGCAAAGAATGTAATTAATAAAAGAACAAAACATAATGATGGAGGAATTATTTGGGATGAGGAAACGGTCAGTAGCAATTCCCAAAGGATTTCGGAGAAAGACAAAGAAAAGTCTGGAGGAAATTGCTGCCTGTAATGGACCGAAGAAGATTCCGGATCTCTCTCTCTCTCTCTCTCTCTCTCTCTCTCTCTCTCTCTCTCTGTACGTACTCAGTGGGCCCCCCTTAGTGAAACCAGCTTCTTCTCTCTCTCTCTCTCTCTCTCTCTCTCTCTCTCTCTCTCTCTCTCTATATATATATATATATATATATATATATATATATATATATATATATATATATATATATATAATCATATATATATATTCCTCAGAGATTCTCGTCGCTCAATTCACTTAAATAATTCATATCTTAAACTTTCGTTTCAAAATAGGGCTTTATTAACATTGGTAGTCACAGCATTAACTAAAAAAAAAGTTACAAAATTCATGGATGAATGAATGAAATAAAACGAAAAATTGCAATTAAAAGGATACGAATTTTAAAAATATAGACAGCAAATTCCATGTCTGAATTATATACACTCAAATCCTTCGACTTTATTTTAGTCTGAACTTTTTCATGGTTTGATCAAGTGGAATTTAGAGACACAAAAATGGAAGTCCAGGTTTTCAATAAGTGGGATCTCTTAATATTCTTTGAAATCTTGAATTTCAAGTCAGTGACCCCTTTGGTGGGCTTGTTCCATATGAATAGGTTTCATCTACTGAATAATAATAATAATAATAATAATAATAATAATAATAATAATAATAATAATAATAATAATAATTATTATTAGTGACTTCTTTCTAATGAACCCCATAATATTCTTTGGAAGCTTCAGAATTTCAAGTCAGTGACCCCTTTGGTGGGCTTGTTCCATATGAATAGGTTTCATCTACTAAATAATAATAATAATAATAATAATAATAATAATAATAATAATAATAATAATAATAATAATAATAATAATAAAACATTCACGAGCAGCAAGTTAAATGCACTTCACTTGGACAATCTCAGTCACGCGACTGAAACATCAGGTACCTCAGAGGCCGTTTCAGAAACTGACGTGACAGCGACGGGGAATTATTGTTCTCTGCATAATTGAAACGACACGCTGGACAGAGCCGATTGAAGAAGACTTGGAAATGAATAATTTAACGACACTTAAGTAGGGAGCCTGAAGACAGCCCATTAAGTTTTCAGGTTTGGAAAAAAAAGGTGGTTTTAGTTTGAGCTCGACTGAGATTTGAGGCTAAGTGGTGGACGTTTGTTTATTGAGATTTTATTGGGAAGAAATGCGTTGTGTATTGAACAGTGGAATTGTTTAGTGAAATATTTATATATATACACATACATACATACATATATCATTTCATAAATAAAGATAAAGACACCTTCTTCTTCCTTTCCCAGCTGTTAAGCCGAGGACGTCAAGAAGACATCCCATTCTCGGGCGATTCTTTTGCATCAACAAAGAATCTTTTTTTTTGTTTTGTTTCCTTTTGTGCCAGAACAATTCCGTTGTCCAGTCATTTGGGAGCAGAAACCCCCCTCCCCACCCCGCTCCACCCTCCACCCTCCACCCTCCTCTCTCTCTCTCTCACTCTCTCTCTCTTGGTAGGGAACGACGTGGAAAAATCATTCCTTGATCATTTTTGTTGTCCCACGTTGCTGGTCGATCGAGCCTCCGTCAATACGTTTGTCCGTCTTTGTCCAACTTGGAGGGGGAAAGAGTTCTATTTTTTTTCATAGTCATAATTATGTATTTTCTCTTTTATTTAATTTTATTTTTATTATTCTACTTTTATCGTGTCCCTTTTGTTTCCTAGATTATTGTCTGTTGATTTTGGGGAAGAAATTCGTCTATTTGTTTCTTGATCACATATATGGTATTTCTCTTTCATTTTATTTTTATTGTTTTACTTATTGTTTGGGAGGAAAAATGTATATTTTCTTTATCATAATTATGATTTGCGTCTCTCAATTCATTCTTTTTTTTTTTTAGAACTCTATTTAAGTAATTAAGAATGTTTAGGAATATTCCCATTCCCGTCTTGTGTCTGCCATTAACCCAAATTGTTAGTTCTCGTTTGATTTTCACATAATCCATAAAATTGGAATGGAATCTACGTGGGCCATAAACCCGTTGAATTCCCAGAATTGAGGAATGTTTAGGAATATTCCCGTTCCCGTCTTGTGTCCCCATTATTCCCAATTGTTAGTTCTCGCTTGATGTTCACATAAATCCATAAAATGGGAATGGAATCTACGTGGGCCATAAACCAGTTGAATTCCCAGGATTGAGGAATGTTTAGGAATATTCCCATTCCCGTCTTGTGCTCCCATTATTCCCAGTTATCAACCCTCATTTCATTTTCACGTAAATCCATAAGTATAAAAATGCGCCGAAGTTTCTTCGGCGCAATCGAGTTTTCTGTACATCGTATAATCAAGGCCACCGAAAATAGATCTATCTTTCGGTGATCTCGGTATAATGCTGTGTGAGTCGCGGCCCATGAAACTTTAATCACGGCCTGGTGGTGGCCTGGCTATATCGTTGCCAGACGGAAAAAATTTCGGACAGAAAAAGTTAGGACAGAAAAAATTTCGGACAGAAAAAATTTCGGACAGAAAAAATTTCGGACAGAAAAAATTTCGGACAGAAAAAATTCCGGACAGAAAAAATTTCGGACAGAAAAAATTCCGGACAGAAAAAATTTCGGACAGAAAAAATTTCAGACAGAAAAAATTTCGGACAGAAAAAATTTCGGACAGGAAAAAAGCACGGACGGACAGACAAAGCCGGCACAATAGTTTTCTTTCACAGAAAACTAAAAAAAAGGGGGTTATTTCCACCACAAATTTCCCCCCCAAAAAGGAAAACATTCAGAAAACTAACAATGTAAAAGTCAACTCATGTTGGCAAGGTTAATCGATAACTTATTTATGGCTGGGAAATATTTCTCGCTGTTGCCCCAATAACTCGAGGCTGGGAGATTAGTTATTTTTTCCCTGCCTGGTCCTAGTTATTTTGTTTGTTAAGGAAGATTCCTTCTTGTTATTCGTATGTTTATTTTTTTAGGGTGGTTATTACAGATTAGTTATCAGATAAGGTTGTTTAATCGGGACTTTCATTTTTTCGTTTGAAATTAAATGAGATTTGATATAGGCAGGTTTATTTTATTTACTTACGAATCAATGGTGTTTTATATGTATATGTATATATATATACATATATAATGTGTGTATGTATGTATGTACGTACGTATGCATACACACAAAAATAACCAATGCAAAATATTCATACGAGTACATAAAAATAAAAGCCAATTCCTCACAAACAAATTAATTTCATTTCCCAGAAGAATGTTTGAACTAAGCTTAGTTTTATCACAACATTCAACAAATAATTGAGAAAGCGACAGAATCGTGACAAGATTCATTATAAAGTTTTCGCTGTTATTTTCATCATTTCAATCATTTTTCGTATCACTGGAACGTAAAATGAAAAATATAAACGTACAATGAAAAATATGTATAAGAATCTCATGCCATTTTTTTTTTTGTTTTTTTCTGAGCCAGTCATTAAAATCTAGGCGTCATGAAGCCTTTGTTTATTTATCAACTGATAAATATTGTATCTCTCTGCACTGCCAGGGGGTGAAACATGTTTCAATTTGATGCGTGTTTCCTGTGAATGATGTTTCAGTATGAAACACGGTTCCTGTGAATCATGTTTCGATATGGAACGTGTTTCATGTGAATCATGTTTCAGTATGGAACGTGTTTCCCGTGAATCGTGTTTCAATATGAAAAGTGTTTCCTGTGAAACATGTTTCGATATGGAACTTGTTTCCTGTGAATCATGTTTCATTTCCTGTGAATCGTGTTTCAGTATGAAACATGTTTCCTGTGAATCATGTTTCAATATGAAACGTGTTTCCTGTGAATTATGTTTCAATATGAAACGTGTTTCCTGCGAATGATGTTTCAATACGAAACATGTTTCATATGGTTTAATATGAAATGTGTTTCTGTTGAAACATGTTTCATGTTCTTTAATATGAAATGTGCTTCTGTTGAAACATTTCCTAAAGACGTGTTTCATATGAAACGTGTTTCAATGTGAAACATGCTTCCTATGACATGAAACACGGTTCCTGTGAACCACGCCAAGACGTTTACTCTATCCTATGACGAGGAGGGAGACCAAGATATCATTATTATCTTTAAGGATTCTCCCCTGAAGTTCCTCTCTAAATTATTCGTCTCGTCCTGAATTCGTCTAAGTAATCTCATATCACCCCTCGTCCGGTTTCTTCCTGGATCGGCACGGATGACCTGGGCTTCGGCTTCGATAGCTCTTGCTGTTCTTTGTCCAGTGCGGGAAGTATAATTTGGTATAGTTCTCTTGGTCTGTCTAGATATATCTTCGTAGGTTTGGTGGATAGGGAACTATATTGTTTCTGGTTAATGTACGTGCCTGAGTGATAGTTAGGTTAGGTTAATAATTTCTCTTCAAAGGATACGTAATAATAATAATAATAATAATAATAATAATAATAATAATAATAATAATAATAATAATAAGAGTAGAATTCACAACTGTTTTTCTAACAATCAACAATTCTCATTCATTCTCACACATATGTAGCCCCCCCAAAAATAACAAGATTCTCTTTAAAAATTGTCTTTGAGCAAAGGCCTTTCCTGTCAAGCCTACAAAAGCGGATTATCCTAAAAGAATGACCTCATTCACACACAGATGTAAACAAAAAATAACAAGATTCTATTTATACGTTATGTTTGAGAAACGCCTTCAAAAGTAGATTATCTTAAAAGAATGACCTCAGTCACACACAAATGTAAACAAACATAACGAGGTTCGCTTTATACGTTATATTTGAGTAACGTCTGTAAAAGCAGATTATCCTAAAAGAATGACCTCAGTCACAAGCAAATGTAAACAAACATAACAAGATTCTATTTAAAAGGTATCTTTGAAAGCCGTCCCTTTCTGTAAAGTCTCAAGTTGATTATCCTAAAAGAATGACCTCAGTCAAACACAGATATAAACAAACATAAAGTTCTATTTCAGAGGTACCTTTGCGCAAAGACCTCTTCTGTAAAGTCTACAAAAGCAGATTATCCTAAAAGAATAATCGGTTCGCCTTTCAATAGCACAGATTTAAAAAAAAAAAAAACTAGATTCTATTTAAAAGGTATCTTTGAAAAACGTCCCTTTCTGTAAAGTCTACGCGAGCGGATTATCCTAAAAGAACGACCGGTTCTCTTTGCTTTAATGGGAGTTTTCACTTACCTCCGGGTCTTTCGTGACCACTCGAAAACAAACGCCTCTGTGAAAGTGGTTCTCGTCGTTGTATCGGAATCTCCTTAATACCGGGAAAAGGAATTGTGCCATATCTTTTCAGCTCGGCTTCCAAATAAGTACAGTGTACATTCGTTTTGATGTTTTTTTTTCTCTCTCTCTCTCTCTCTCTCTCTCTCTCTCTCTCTCTCTCTCTCTCTCTCTCTCTCTCTCTCTCTCAAATATACAATTTACAAGACGATCCAGAGTAAATTATATAAATTTCTAAGCCCTCATCCACTGGGCTGAGGGTAGATTTCATTTCTCTCTCTCTCTTTCTCTCTCTCTCTCATATATATATATATATATATATATATATATATATATATATATATATTATACAATTTGCACGTTTATTTCAGGACCACAAAACCAAAAATCCGCAGCAAAATATATCCAGAATTACGGAATTTATTTTTGAAAATGAATTACCCACCGCCTCCATAATGATGATTATTTCAGAGCGGAATTAACAGTAATGCAATTTGTCAATTCGTCACCCATTTGGTGTGAACCGCATTTGAATATCAGTGTCCATTTGACCTGACAGAGCCGACGAGGAGAGGTTAAGGTCAGTGAATTTTGGAATGATTAATATTTTCCTATTGCTTTCTGTTACCATATTCTTTGGAATACCATAATATTCTCTGGAAGCTTCAGTTTCAAGATGATGGATCCTTGAGTAAACTTGTTCCATATGAATAGGGTTCATCTTCTGAATAATAATAATAATAATAATAATAATAATAAT
>NC_089785.1:25372706-25375206 GCF_040412425.1 Macrobrachium rosenbergii | reverse complement strand
TTTTTATTTCTGGAATGAGCTGTGGGTTTCCAGTTTTTTTTACTTCTGGAAGAAGCTGTGGGGTTTCCAGTTTTTTATTTCTGGAATAAGCTGTGGGGTTTCCAGAATCAATTTCCTCATCTGGAAATAAATAATGTGTGACTGGAAAGTGTAATTTTCTTATGTTTTGAGGACTGGAATTTTTTCCAATGCTATTCCAGTTCTTGGAATTCTGGAACTGGTTCTATGTTTCCCCAAATCATTTTGCTTGGGCTGGGTTCGAATCGAGTACGAACCCAGACCAGTGGAATATTCACCAAGGGCAGAACAGCACTTAGGAACACACTTAAAAACGGGTTCGAACCCAGTCTAGTGGACTGTCCCCAAGGGAGGAACGAACCTTCATAAAGGCATTTAAAACGAGTTCGAACGGGTTCGAATCCAGGCCAGTGGGACGATTACCAAGGGAGGAATTAACCCTTGATGAAAACCATTAAAAATGGGTTCGAACCCAGTTCCAGTGGGATTGTTACCAAGGGAAGAACAAACCCATCATGGAGACACTTGAATTGGGATCTCTCTCTCTCCCTCTCTCTCTCTCTCTCTCTCTCTCTCTCTCTCTCTCTCTCTCTCTCTCTCTCTGCCTTTCTCTTTCTCTCTTTCTCTCTCTCTCTTTCTCTCTCTCTCTCTTTCTCTCTCTCTCTCTTTCTCTCTCTTTCTTCCTATCTCTTTCTCTCTCTCTCTCTCTCTCTCTCCCTCCACACAAACAGGTAGATATAGCAACCATAACCTTTCTAAAGATAGATACAAATCTATACAATTCAACTGTCTCTCTCTCTCTCTCTCTCTCTCTCTCTCTCTCTCTCTCTCTCTCTCTCTCTCTAATCAAGACAAACGACTCCTCCTCCCGGTGTCAGGCAGAGGTGACAACGGGGGCAAAAGTGTCTCTCTCTCTCTCTCTCTCTCTCTCTCTCTCTCTCTCTCTCTCTCTCTCTCTCTCTCTGACGAGAATATAATGGTTTGGTCTTCGCTACGAGAAGAATTTCTGCTTTAGATCTCAGCTGAGAGGGAAAAGCGATGTGAGTTCTCATTTTGCGTCGTGGTTTCATCTCTCTCTCTCTCTCTCTCTCTCTCTCTCTCTCTCTCTCTCTCTCTCTCTCTCTCTCTCTGTTTCGACATCTCTCTCTCTCTCTCTCTCTCTCTCTGTTTCGACATCTCTCTCTCTCTCTCTCTCTCTCTCTCTCTCTCTCTCTCTCTCTCTCTCTCTCTGTTTCGATCTCTCTCTCTCTCTGTTTCGATCTCTCTCTCTCTCTTTCTCTCTCTCTGTTTCGATCTGTCCCTCTCTCTTTCTCATTCTATCTCTCTCTCTTTCTCTCTCTCTCTCTCTCTTAAAATGATACAATTGTAGTGAAAAGTTATATATATATATATATATATATATATATATATATATATATATATATATATATATATATATATATATTATATCACTGCATATTTACCAAAAGGTAGAAAAGGTCATATAAAAATACCACATTTGATTTCTAACATTCCTCTCTCGTTTATTCCGGACGAGAATACAGAGCAGAACAATTCCTAAATGAAAGAGAGAATGAATTCCCATTCCTAAATAAAACAGAGAATGAATTCCCATTCTTATCTGAAAGTACTTGGTTGTCATACGCATTTGGACTCTTCCTCTGTAGTGAAATATCTAATTGTCATACGCATTTGGACTCTTCCTCTGCAGTGAAATACCTAATTTTCATGCGCATTTGGACTCTATCTTCCTCTGAACTTTCTATCACGTCGGAAAAATACAGCAGAGAATTTGGGCGGTTTTAAATTGGCCCGGCTCGGAATTCAAAAGTATTTTGCGTCCCTTTTCAGGTTAACGTATAGAGAAAACTCACGGTTTTGAAATAAATCTAGAAAACAGGCGGTTTTGGAATTCTCGTGTGCATGCGGTTTTGTACTGACCTGTTTCCTGTGGTTTTTGGGGGTGTTAGGGGGCGGGGGGCAATTGGACAAAACTGACCTGTTGATTTTCAAAGTGGCCCCAAAGTAAGACCATGTATCTTATCATTTTGAAATTGACTTTAGAATTATAGAGATCAGGTTGTCCCCTTGATACAAAAATTCCAAAATGATTTTGGGTAGGACCATCACTGACCTATTTCCTGTGGTTTTGTTTTTTTGGGGGTTGGAAATTAGGAGGAATTGGGCAAAACTGACCTGTTGATCTTCAAAGTGGCCCCAAAATAAGCCCATGTATCTTATCATTTTGATATTGACATTAGAATGATAGACACCAGGTCGTCCCCTGGATACAAAAATTCCAAAATGACCTGTTAATCTTCTGTGAAACCAACTTATTTCTCTAAACCTCAAATCTTTTGAAATACAAAGGCTCAGATTATCCAGGCTCATGAGACCTCCCTGATTTATTCAAATGGCAGCCAGCCCTTGATTTGATTTTGCCATTTTCTTGCGTGATATACCAGAGTCCATCAGAATCTCC
>NC_089785.1:25367706-25370206 GCF_040412425.1 Macrobrachium rosenbergii | reverse complement strand
CCCTCACACCTTGGCACGATTCAGGGCTGGGATCTGTGATGGCATAAGGCCGGCTTAATCTAAGTCAGTTTTGACTCAACAATTCCTTGTTGGTTATGTTGACAAAATCAGAATTGTTTAATAATATTTTTTATATTTAAATACAAACAAGACTCTTTTTAGATAATTGTTCATGTATTAAACTGAAGGAAAGTAACTATTGTTTATATATATCTACTTAGCTAATAATAATAATAATAATAATAATAATAATAATAATAATAATAATAATAATCATAATAATAATAATAATAATAATAATAATAATAATAATAATAATAATAATAATAATAATAATAATAAAAATTTTGTTCTTCCCATTTAAATATAAATTAAATTATTTTTTAGATAATTGTTCAAGTATTAAATCGAGGAAAGGTGACTTATTGTTTATACATATCTACTTAGCTAATAATAATAATAATAATAATAATAATAATAATAATAATAATAATAATAATAATAATAATAATAATAATAATAATAATAATAATAATAATAATAATAATAATAATAAACAAGCGATTACCATAAACACAACAAAAGGAATTTATGACCCACTAATACGTTCCGAAGATTAATGAGTATTTCCACCGAAGTCTTCCTTGCTATGAAATATTACCATCAACGAGCAACCCTCTCTCTCTCTCTCCCATTAAGTATGAACTAATGGATCTCCCTCTTCATAAAGTATGCAGGCTTTTAAGCGGACTCATATTGTATGGGGTCCAAAATTAATTACCTGACTTGATGCGAGTTCTCCTACAGAGAGGTCAAACAGTTTTTTTGTTTTTGTTTATATATATTTCCCCTCCTTCGTCTTTGACATTCAGGAATGCGGGACCTTTGAGAAAGGGGGTTGTGAGTTATTAAGAATCCTTATGATATTGAGTTGCTGTAATGGTGATCAAGTTAGGGTTACGAGCTCAAAGAAAGGAATGGTAGTCGAGATATGATTGTGCTTGCGATGTTTATCCAGCTGATGACGACTGGAAATTTTAACTTTCCGGGTCAATACCTCTATTACTTTTCAGGGCAACTGTAAGGTATGGTTTCCTTAAATGGCCTCCAGGGATATTTTCCTTTCCTTAAATGGCCTCCAGGGATATTTTTTTTATTTCAGGGACATTTTATTTCCTTAAATGGCCTCCAGGTTCATTTTTCTTTCCTTAAATGGCCTTATGGGCATTTTTCTTTCCTTAAATAGGCTCCAGGGATATTTTTCTTTCCTTAAGTGGCCTCCAGGGATATTTTTATTTCCTTAAATGGCCTCCAGGGATATTTTTATTTCCTTAAGTGGCCTCCAGGGATATTTTTATTTCCTTAAATGGCCTCCAGGGATATTTTACTTTCCTTAAATGGCTCCAGGGAGATTTTTATTGCCTTAAATAGCTTTCAGAGATATTTTTATTTCCTTAAATGGCCTCCAGGGATGTTTTTCTTTCCTTAAATGGCCTTCATGGGCATTTTCCATTCCTTAAATGGCCTCCAGGGATATTTTTTTTCCTTAAGTGGCCTCCAGGGATATTTTTATTTCCTTAAGTGGCCTCCACGGATATTTTTATCTCCTTAAATGGCTTCCATGGACATTTTTTGATCCTTAAATTGCCTCCATGCACATTTGTATTGCTTTAAATGTCCTCAAGGGGCATTTTCATTCCCTTAAATGGACCTCCTTGGGCAATTTCATTCCTTTTATACCATCAAACATAAATAAAATAGAACAAGTAAATAATGCGCCGAAGTTAATTCGGCTCAATCGAGTTTTCTGTACAGCTGCTACAGAGTATAATTATGAACCCCGGCCCATGAAACTTGAAACTCGGCCGTTGGTGGGGTATCCTATATCGTTGCCAGAAGCACGATTATGGGTAAATTTAACCTTAAATCAAATAAAAACTTCTGAGGCTAGAGGGCTGCAATTTGGTATGTTTGATGACTGGATAGTGGATGATGAACGTATCAATTTCCAGCCATCTAGCCTCAGTAGTTTTCAAGATCTGAGGGCGGACGGACAAAGCCGGCACAATAGTTTTCTTTCCCAGAAAACTTAAAAGAGCAAAACCAAAATATTATGGGGGGGGGGGGAAGAGAATCGCAGGTAAGAAGAGAAATTCTTTAATGTGGAATGTAGCCACATTCTTTGGCTTCTCCGGCTTGGGGAAGAGTTTATTAAAACTTACCGCAAAGTTCTAATTCTTGGCGATCATCAGGATTAGGTTATGAACTGTGAAATTGGATTTCGAAAACTTTTGCCTTTAGTACGTGAATTATTAAGTCTAATCTTTTGATTCGTTGGCCATAAGGAGGAGGGAGAGAGAGAGAGAGAGAGAGAGAGAGAGAGAGAGAGAGAGAGAGAGAGAGAGAGAGAGAGAGAGAGAGAGAGAGAGTTTAGTCTTCTCTCTTTTTCTATAAGTTCTTGACGTTTGTTTTCGTGAATTATCATGACTTTATCTGTTAT
>NC_089785.1:25342706-25355206 GCF_040412425.1 Macrobrachium rosenbergii | reverse complement strand
ATGTTTTGCAATGAAGTATTTTTGTAATAAGCAGTTCGTTTATAGAATTCACTTTTGATAATGATCCATGCTGAGAAATTATATATATACATATACATATGCATACACATATACATAGCACATCACAGTTATTATAACCTCACACACACACCTTCAGTAGATTGACAATGACATAACGTCCGCAACAACACATTATGAACAATACAACCTGATCCCACAGAACGCATAATGAAAGGAGTATAATGAAAGGATTAAGTGGGGGCTCTTCTCCCCTTCCTGTAAAGTCAAAGGTCACCGGGGATAAGGGGTGGGGGGAGATTGACCCCCATCCCATCTCATACCTACCATCTACCATTCACAGCAGTATTTCTTTTCCTCTTTTGAATTGCAGAGTTTGGTTTTTGGTTTTTCTATATAAATTTGCTCAGGATTCGCTTGGAGTGATTGGGAACCGCTTATGAAGGGGGAGACAGTGGTTTGCGGAGGAATATGGAGAGAGAGAGAGAGAGAGAGAGAGAGAGAGAGAGAGAGAGAGAGAGAGAGAGAGAGAGAGAGAGAGAGAGAGACGGATTTCTGTTTAAGAGTTATTTTATGAAATTGGTATCCTCAATATAATATTCTCTGTCAATATTTTAAGAGAGAGAGAGAGAGAGAAATTTATTGTGAGAAAGAGATTGTTCATTCTGTGCTTCTGTAACAAAAGAGAGAGAGAGAGAGAGAGAGAGAGAGAGAGAGAGAGAGAGAGTTATTGTAAGAAAAAGGTTCTTTAGTCTGTACCTCTGCAACAGAAGGGGAGAGAGAGAGAGAGTTATTGTGAAAAAAAGTTCTTTATTCTATACCTCTGCAACAGAAGGAGAGAGAGAGAGAGAGAGAGAGAGAGAGAGAGAGAGAGAGAGTTATTGTAAGATAAGAAAAAGTTCCTTATTCTATACCTCCGCAACAGAAGAAGAAGAGAGAGAGAGAGAGAGAGAGAGAGAGAGAGAGAGAGAGAGAGAGAGAGAGAGAGAGAGAGATTCTCTATGGGCGATAAGATGACGCTAAAAGGAATTTATCACAAATCCCTGTCTTGTTCTCCTGATAAATTCCCTTTGGGGCGACAGTTTCTCAGAGCGACGAATGAAAGCGACAGATGTTTCGCTTCATTTAACCGTTGGTGTTTTCTGGCAGTTTCTTTCTGTAACCCTTTCACTATCCAGCACTGTAGATTTGGTCCTTGGCACTTATAAGACACTATATGCCACTGCAATTGTCTTCCAAATCTTTTTCAGTTCTCTGTCTCTCGCTTTCTTTTTGTAACTTTTCACTATCTGTCACAGTAGATACCACTGTTTTGTCACTATAGATTTGGTGCTTGTCACTATAAGACACTATACGCCACTGCAATTGTCTTCCAAATCTTTTTCGGTTCCTTGTCTCTCGCTTTCTTTTTGCAAGCTTTCACTGTACTTCACTGTAGATGCCACTGTTCTGTCACTATAGATTTGGTGCTTGTCACTATAAGGCACTATACTTCACTATAACTGTCTCGGAAAATTTTTTAATTCCTTGCCTCTTGCTTCTTTTTTGTAATCTTTCACTATCCGTCACTGTAGATGCCACTGTTCTGTCACTATAGTTTTGTCGCTTGTCACTATGAGACACTATAGATCACTATAATTATCTCGGATAAATTTTAATTCCTTGTCTCTCGCTTTCTTTCTGTAATCTTTCACTATACGTCACTGTAGATGCCACTGTTCTGTCTCTATAGATTTGGCACTTGTCACTATAAGACGCTATACTTCACTATAATTGTCTTCGGAATCTTTTCCAATTCTCCCGGAATAAGGCCAGATCTTTGCCCTTAGAACTTGGGGGCTACCATATGCCCTTGTTTTAAGGACAAAGGTCGATGGGATGGTCATCCTAATGTCTTGTTCCTGCCCAGTCCCAAAAAACTAGAAACAATTTTATTATTATTATTATTATTATTATTATTATTATTATTATTATTATTATTATTATTATTATTATTATTATTATTATTACAATCCTAAGGATCCCAAAGAGAAAATTCAATCCAGTAGACAAAAAAAATAGTGAATTTAAACAATAAACCTTAAAACAAAATTAGAGAAAAATTGAGATGAATAAAATAATATAGCAAAACACAAATAAAAAATAATATATGCCTTTAACCAAAATAAAAAAAAAACTCAATAAAAGCTCATTAAAATAGCAACAGAACGAAACGGGGATAACAAAAGCATAACAATATCCGATTCTGGATAACAGAATCTAGTTGCTCTTTCCCAAAAGAGATTCGTTATTCATATTCATCATATTCATATGAATCGTGGCCAGGGCTTCAGAGGCTCCGGTTGTTTCGTTTCTAGCTGTTATTATTATTATTATTATTATTATTATTATTATTATTATTATTATTATTATTATTATTATTATTATTATTATTATCATTACTTTAAGTGAGCAGATCGTCTACTTATTATCATAATTATTGACCATCATTTACTGAAACAAATACAATATATTATTATTATTATTATTATTATTATTATTATTATTATTATTATTATTATTATTATTATTATTATTCTTATTATCATTATTATTATTATTGTTATTATTATCATTATTATTATTATTATCATTATTATTATTATTATTTGAAGGGAATAGAGCATCTAATTATCATTATTATTATTAACCATCATTTATTGAAACAAATACAAAATAATACTATTATTATTATTATTATTATTATTATTATTATTATTATAATATTATTATTATTATTATTCGAAGTGAGTAGAGCATCTACTTATTATCATCATTATTATTAACAATCATTTACTGAAAACAGAAAACAAAAATATTTAAAAAAATATTCCAAATAGATATTTCCCAAATCATGAAATTTCAACCTACATAACCATTTAGAGAAACTGTAATCTATTACAAAAAAATAACAATACATTACAATAGAAAAATAAATTTACATATCTACCTGTCTTACCTGGTTGTGAATATAATGAGAACACAGAACTTTCTCCAAAAATCATACCAGTCTCAGAAAGCATTTCTGACTCACTGAATAATGAATAATGGACAATGAATAATTAGTGATAATGAATAATGAAAGAATCTGAATGCTTTGAAAAGCACAAAATCTTAGCATTTTCCGTCTGCAGAATTAGGTCAAGCAATTGTTGATTGCTATTTTTTTCTAATTAGTTTTCCGTAAAAGAAAACTATTGTGCCGGCTTTGTGTCTGTCGTTCGCACTTTTTCTGTCTGCACTTTTTTCTGTCCGCACTTTTTCTGTCTGCATTTTTTTCTGGCAGCACTTTTTTCTGTCCGCACTTTTTTCTGTCCGCACTTTTTCTATCCGCATTTTTTTCTGTCCGCACTTTTTCTGTCTGCACTTTTTTCTGTCCGCATTTTTTCTGTCCACACTTTTTCTGTCAGCACTTTTTCTATCCGCACTTTTTTCTGTCAGCACTTTTTCTGTCCGCCCTCAGATCTTGAAAACTACTGAGGCTAGAGGGCTGCAAATTGGTATGTTGATCATCCACTGTCCAATCACCAAACACGCCAAATTTCAGCTCTCTAGCCTCAGTAGTTTTTATTTTACTTAAGGTTAAATTTAGCCGTAATCGTGCTTCTGGCAACGATATAGGACAGGCCACCACCGGGCCGTGGTTAAAGATTCATGGGCCACGGCTCATACAGCATTATACCGAGACCACTGAAAGATAGATCTATTTTCGGTGGCCTTGATTATACGCTGTAGCGGCTGTACAGAAAACTCGATCGCGCCGAAGAAACTCCGGCGCATTTTTTACTTGTTTGAGGATTGGAGATTATTAAAAAATACTTAGAAATATTTAATTTGTTTGAATTGTTTTTGGTAATGCGTTTTTCTTAATATATATATATATATATATATATATATATATATATATATATATATATATATATATATATATATACTCTTATATATACATATATATACACATACATATACATAATCCTAGATACTTCCTTGAGTCTTCATTTTTTCCTTTTTCGGATTTCATAAAATCCCTTCTTCCCGGATTTTTCATTTCGGCAGCGCCTCCGTCAGTAGGGAGTATCTTTATTGCCTCCGGGAGTGAAAGTATGTTTGTTTGGGTCCCGTGTGTCTGGGAGGACAGTGACTTTATTTTGTTTGGGAGAAGGTATGCGTATATGCATATGTATGCGTGTATGTGTATGTATGTATGTAAGTATGTATGTATATATATATTTTTTTCTTTTCTTTTTTAAAATCAAGTTTTTGACAAATATCATTCGTCACGCATCGAATATTAAAAAATCTTTGAAGAAATATCTATTTCAAACAATATATAAAAAAAATATATATATTTAATATTTACGAACATATTTTATAAAAATTTTCCAAAACGAAAAATAACTCTAAATTTTTCACGACATCCGAGAGAAATTCAGCTTTAGAACAAATCATTTTAATGGCCCCCCCTCCCCCCCCAAAATAAATATGTCTAATAGTCTCCAAAATCCTCATTATTCCTCGCAAATCATTTTAAGCCTTTCCTATTTTCAGACCATTAATAGAACCTAAATAATTATCCCTTCTTTTGATTTTATTTTAGGCCTAGAGGCCAAATAGGCTTAATTTATGACAAAGGCATTCGCTGCTGATGAGATCTCCATAGCTTGAAGGGGAAAAAAAGGAGTGTATTTTCTCTTGGATAATATTAGAGTTATATATATATATATATATATATATATATATATATATATATATATATATACATTTATATATATAATGTGTGTATGTATGTATATGTGTAAAAATCAAACACTACAATTTAATAAGTATATCTTCGTCTAAGTTATTACTCAGGATTCATGTTTTAAAAATTAAAAAAAAAAAAAATCAATACAGTATTTCTATTGCATTTGCTCTAACCAACATCCAATTCACTCCATTCGTTTTTGAATTCCTCTGCCTCGCCTAAGCCTGCTTTATATAAACCTTTCTGAATGCCATTCTAATTTCCTCTTTTCCATTTCATTACAACCCGTCTGGAAAGGAGTTTGGTTATGGCTTCTGGAAACCTGGAAGTATTTCCTTAGGAATTTGTAGGCTCTGGGAGGCTCCTCGTTTATATTCCATTAAGTCGAGGAAAACGCCTGTTTTTTTTTGTAGTTTTTTTTTGTGTAATTATACCCCTGGGTAGGTTTGTCCTTACGAAAAAAAGAATTTTTTTTATAGGTGTACATTGCTGGAAAATATATTGCAGTGTTAGTCACCTCAATTTCTAGGTTCCAGTTTGGTCATTTTTTTTTCTCTCTGGGAACCAAAAAATTATCCTTTTTTCATTTATGATTTTAGTTTTCTGGAGAAGAAACTATTGAGATGGCTTTGTCTGTCCGTCTGCAGTTTTTCTGTCCGCCCTCAGATCTTAAAAACTACTGAGGCTAGAGGGCTGCAAATTGGTATGTTGATCATCCACCCTCCAGTCATCAAACATACCAAATTGCAACCCTCTAGCCTCAGTAGTTTTCAATTTCCCGGTTGGTTTAAACAACCATCTGCCCAAATTCTCCTGGAAAAAAAATTAAAGAATTCTTAAACCACAATTCCACAGTACTAAAAATAAACATTATCCAGACTCCACTTTTCCTCCCCGCTTCATCTCTCGTTTATGAAATAAACCCAGATGTTAATTTGCATATGCAATTAACCGGATAACAATACTTTTTTTAATGTTTTTTTTTTACCTTTGAATGAAAAAAGTAAACACGGTTAATCGAATTACTTAAGGGTTCTAAGGCTCAGTTTTTGAAAGAGATTTGTATTCATCCAACCTTCCTGGAAATTAGATTTAATCGTTGGAATAAAGAGTCTGGAAATTAATTCAGTTTGCAGTAGTTATTTCATCTTGCAATATTATATATCTCTAATCCTTTAAAAGGGATAATTTTATGAATTTCTACTTTTTTCTATTTTTTAAAGGGAGGTTTAGTGTTTCTGGAAATTAGATTTAATTGTTGGAAAAAAGAGTTTAGGAAATTAATAAATTTCGATTTTTTTAAAAAGGTAGGCTGAGTCTTTCTGGAAATTAGATTTAATCGTTGGGAAAAAGTGTTTGGGAAATTAATTCAGTTTGCAGTAGTTACTTCATCTTGTAATTTTTTAAATTTCCATTTTTAAATCTTTTTAAAGGGAGGCTTAATGTTTCTGGAGATTAGATTTAATCGTTGGGAAAAAGAGGTTGGGAAATTAATTAAATTACTGTAGTTAATTCGTCTTGCAATTTAATAAATTTCAATTTTTTTTTCATTTTTTCAGAAAGGCTTAGGAGATTAATTCTGGACAGTGGAAATTTCTTTTATCTGTTGTGACTTGTAATTTTCGTAAATTAATTTTTTTTATTTTTAGAAAGGCTTTATAGAAAGGAGATCAATTTTATACAGTTAATTTTTTTTTATCTGTTGTGAAAAAATGTTTGAAAAAGACTGAAATATTTTATTTAATTTTTTCGAGTTTTTTTTTATATTCCTTTATGATAGAATGCAAAGTATGACGTGATGAATAATGAACTGCAAAGCTTATTTACGTTTTGTATTTTTGTTAATTCAGATTAAAATTCAGATTCACGAACAATGAGCAAAGGTCTTGCCAATCAGGAAGCTAGTGGATAGTCAACTGTATTGGGTCACAGACAGGGAAAGAGAAGATTGTAAATTTATTTACAGTGTATGTTTAAATATATATATACATATATATATATATATATATATATATATATATATATATATATATATATATATATATATATATATGTATATATATATATATATATATATATATATATATATATATATATATATATATATATATATATATATATATATACATACATGTTTACATACATACATTTAGTTATAATATAAACTAAACATTACCTAAATACCGAATCATTTCCATTGTTACGAAACAATTCCATACCATATTTCTATCAGACCAACTACCAATTAGCGAAAGACAAAACAATCCTCAAATAATTGATAGATAAACATATACCAAATATATTACATATATAACATATTCCGCGCGTCAAGCCTCTCCCGTCCTGAAATATTAGTTCACGTCGAATCTGTCGCGGTGCGACGCCAGAACAACTAATATATGAAATAGCTGATGTTGCGAGTTTGGATGGAATGTTTTTTTGTGGTTATGTCTGGCGAAGCAGAATTCATTGCAGTGACTCCATGCATTATGGAAGGAGGAAGACGTAAAGGAATGAATGAGTGTGGTTGTTTTAACATCACCTTTCCTCTCTCTCTCTCTTATTTTCTTATTCCAAATCCTTTTTCATCCTCCTTTTTTGCTTCTTTTTAAATATCACTGTACCTCATCAGTGGTAGAGCTGATTAAAACAATCCACGCAGCTATTCCTCATCTGAGACGAACAATTACCTAAGGAGGTAATAGACGGCTTTCCAAGTCTGGAATATCACGGTTGCTCCTGGAAAGTCATTTGATTAAAAGTTAGGGAAAGGTTTTTTTTTTTTTATTGAGAAACACTTTCTGTTGTATGATGAATGATCTGTGGTGTGGTAGTTTATACCTGAGAGAGAGAGAGAGAGAGAGAGAGAGAGAGAGAGAGAGAGAGAGAGAGAGAGAGAGTCCCTATTTTACACTTGTGAAATAATTTCTTTTTAATTTTAAAATAAAAATTCTTGCTAGTAGACTCTGGAACACATACGCACCCACAGAGAGAGAGAGAGAGAGAGAGAGAGAGAGAGAGAGAGAGAGAGAGAGAGAGCGATACCATATTACTGATCCATTCCTCATCACTTGTAGATAATTATAGCTGTCCTTGTGCCAGCACAAGATATCTCTCTCTCCTACCTATTTCTTTCCTCAGGAAAGGTAGACCGGCTGGAATTCTGGAATTCTAGAATTCTGGAATGCGGCCTTCTATTCCCCATTCCAGACGCCCGGTTCATTAGGGAGTTGTTTGCTAGGACACAATTATCTCTGGAATCTTAATTAAATACCTCTGGTAGACTGTAGACTCTTTTGTTCCTCCTTCTGAAAGACCTGAGGCGAGTCTGGAAGGTGAATCTGGAAGGCGAGTCTGGAAGGTAAGTCTGGAAGGCGAGTCTGGAAGGTAAGTCTGGAAGGCGAGTCTGGGAGGTGAGTCTGGAAGGCGAGTCTGAATGCTGAGTCTGAAAGCTGAGTCTGGAAGGTGAGTCTGGAAGGCGCGTCTGGAAGGACAGTCTGGAAGGTGAGTCTGGAAGGCGAGTCTGGAAAGCATGTCTGGAAGGCGAGCCTGGAATGCAAGCCTGGAAGGAAAGCCTGGAAGGCGAGTATGGAAGACGAGTCTGGAAGGTAAGTCTGGACTGTGAGTCTGGAAAGTGAGTCTGGAAGGCGAGTCTGGAAGATGAGGCTGGAAGGGGAGTCTGGGTGGCCAGACTGGAGAGTGAGTCTGGAAAGTGAGTCTGGAAGGCGAGTGAGTCTGGAAGGAGAGTGAGTCTGGAAAGTGAGTCTGGAAGCTGAGTCTGGAGGCTGAGTCTGGATGGTGAGTCTGGAAGGCGAGTCTGGAAGGTAATATTATGAGGTCTGGAAGACCTCAGGATTCACGAATTTGTCCTCATTGTAAGCTTCTTTTGTTTACCTCGAGGAATGGAGTCCTAAATGTTTCTTTGTAAGACCTTACTCTTTTTTATTGAAAAGTTTTATCAAGTGAGGACCAGCTACTCGTTGACTTGTATTCAACCTGTCTGTGATATGTGGGCGATAAGTTGTCAAAGCGTGATTAGTGGATGTACCATTCCAAAATGTAATTTTGTTTATTGTCAAACTGGTCAAATTTTCGTAAAACCTGCAATTGTAACTTTCTGGTTAATCCTACCACCAACCAAATAAACAAACAATCTAGAAATCCTTCGCTTTACAACCGGTCTTCACTACCCACTCGATAAACTTTTCTCTCGGCGGGGCAAAATCAAGTGCACTCGGCCTTCCCTCCATGCTCCTGCAAGCTCCAAGCTCAAAGTTCCTTTGTCTGCAAATCCCAGAGTCAAACTGCCCGGGGCTCTTTTTTCTCCCAGCGAATCCGCCAATTTGCAAGCATTTTGTTTCCACTGCTACAAAGAGGGATCTGGAATCCCTTAGGCTTAGGGAAAGACACTTTAATGGAAGGACTGACGCAGTCCTTCCTCCGAATGTTATGTTTTCAGGCAACGGCGAAACGGAGAGTGAAGTATGGAGTGAGATTTCTTAAATTTTTTCGTTTTTTTTTTAAATTTTTGGAAGGGTGGGAGGGAGTTCAATTTGTATCTCACTCTGGCTCCCTATTTGGAAAGGTGGAATTTTAGAGTAACTAAATTTGGGTTTTAGGTGTAATGGGACTTTCCACATTTTCTTTCTCTCTCTCTCTCTCTCTCTCTCTCTCTCTCTCTCTCTCTCTCTCTCAATTCACGAGCTTGTCTCTCATTCTGAGTCTGTTTGGAAAGGTACAGTTTTAGAGTAACTAAATTTGGGTCTCTCTCTCTCTCTCTCTCTCTCTCTCTCTCTCTCTCTCTCTCTCTCTCTCTCTCTTCACAAGCTACTTCACAATCGTCAACAGACTATAATATACCACAAATTTGTAAAACAGGAGCCATACACGAAAGGGCTTCATTGTACTCTGGTCTCCTTCTCAAAAAGTGCTATAAAACTCGAGGCTGCTTCCGGATAGTACATGTCGTTGTACCCTTGCGATTCCACGAGTAAACAGGGAACAATGAAACCAGACCAAAACCAGTTTTAGAGCAATCAAGAAAAGGAACAAATTAAATACAAACTAATTACTATTGTTCCTTGAAGAAGCTTTTGTTTAGCATATAGTTAAGTGCTTAGGTATATCATTGCACCCAAGGTCCATATGTTGGGAGTTAGGCTAAATTTTATTATCCTTCTGGAAATTTGCATGACGTGTCTTTTATTTCAAGACAGGGCTTTTGATTTCGAAAGAGGAAGCGTCGAGATGGAGTAAATAAAAAACGAGTAAAAAATGCGCCGCAATCGAGTTTTCTGTTCAGCCGCTACAGCGTCTAATAATCAAGGCAACCGAAAATAAATCTATCTTTCGGTGGTCTCGGTATAATGCTGTGTGAGCCGCGGCCCTTGAAACTTTAACAACGGCCCGTAGGTGGCCTGGCCTTAGATAGCGTTGCCAGACGCACAATTATGGCTAACTTTAACCTTAAATACAATAAAAACTACTGAGGCCAGAGGGCTGCAATTTGGTATGTTTGATGATTGGAGGGTGGATGATCTACATACCAATTTGCAGCCCTCTAGCCTCGGTAGTTTTTAAGATCTGAGGACAGACAGAAAAAAGTGAGGACAGAAGAAAGTGCGGACAGAATAAAGCGCGGACGGACAGACAAAGTCGGCACAATAGTTTTCTTTTACAGAAAAGTAAAATTATTTTGAAAAAGTTATTCAAAATATAAAAAAAATATAAACAAAAAGAAAATTTCAGCTAACTTTACGCAGCTCAAACATCACCCAAAACTTTCCCCCAAAAAATAACCGTCCAGGGGCTTGGGCCCCACCCCGTCCATTCCCCCTTAAAAAATACGAAATCGGCACACCAAGCTAGAACTACAATACCCCCCCAATTGCTCCAGCGATTAAATCTAATTTCCGGGAACAGCGCAGCGAATCTGATACGTATCGGACAGAACGACTTGAGGATGATTATAAATCGCTGTGATGTCTCCCGTTTCGTCTGTAATTCAAGGTTCTTATTCAGAGTTAGATTATATTGTATTATGTAGGTGTATATATTTATAACATATTTATATATATATATATAACTAAAGTCACGACGAACCGATTAAGGAATTC
Source organism: Macrobrachium rosenbergii (assembly GCF_040412425.1). NCBI lineage: Eukaryota > Metazoa > Arthropoda > Malacostraca > Decapoda > Palaemonidae > Macrobrachium > Macrobrachium rosenbergii. The sequence continues at coordinate 25,344,289 of NC_089785.1, read as the reverse complement.
TTCCAAGCTCTGATCGATGCTCAGATTTCAGGCGTGTTCCTCGGTGAAGAAATTGTGTGTTTGGGGATTTGAATCTACGTTTATAACGGTTGTTTTATTCGCTTTGAATGTCTGCGTCGGTTCTGATATAAGAGCGAGCCGGTTAATTGGTCTGGACAGTCCGTTTATCCGGAGGATTGTGTTTCCATTCCGGGAGGTTATATTCCGTGATTCACTTTGCTAGAAATTCCCTCTTTTTTTAGTTTTCTGTGAGGGAGATTTGTTGCGCCGTTTCTGTCTGTCCGTCCGCACTTTTCTGTCCGCACTTTTTCTGTCCGCACTTACTCACTTTATTCTGTCCGTCCTCAGATCTTTTAAAAAAAACTACTGTCGCACTTTTTCTGTCCGCACTTTGTTCTGTCCGCACTTTATTCTGTCCGCACTTTATTCTGTCCGCACTTTTTCTGTCCGTACCTTTTCTGTCCACACTTTTTCTGTCCGCACTTTATTCTGTCCGCACTCTATTCTGTCCGTACCTTTCCTGTCAGCACTTTATACTGTCCTCACTTTCTCTGTCCGCACTTTGTTCTGTCCGCATTGTTCCTGTCCGCACTTTATACTGTCCTCACTTTTCTGTCCGCACTTTATTCTGTCCGCACTTTTCCTGTCCGCACTTTATACTGTCCTCACTTTTTCTGTCCGCACTTTATTCTGTCCGCACTTTATTCTGTCCGCACTTTTTCTGTCCGCTCTCAGATCTTAAAAACTACTGAGGCTAGAGGGCTGCAAATTGGTATGCTGATCATCCACCCTCCAGTCATCAAGCATACCAAATTGCAGCCCTCTAGCATCAGCGGTTTTTATTTAATTTAAGGTTAAAGTTAGCCATAATCATGCTCCTGGCAACGCTGTAGGATAGGCCACCACCAGGCCGTGGTTAAAGTTTCATGGGCCGCTGCTCATACCGAGACCACCGAAAGATAGATCTATTTTCGTTGGCCTTCATTATACGTTGTAGGGACTGTACAGAAAACTCGATTGCGGCGAAGAAGCTTCGGGGCATTTTTCACTTGTCTCTTTTGTAACTAGTTTTCGAATTTCGCGAGAGAAAAATATTATTAATGACATATTATCAGATAGTATATAATTGCTATTTATTTATTTTCTTAATATTCTGCGTGACTTTTTCAAAGTTTTCATTTATCTTTTGTTACTGGTATTCTAATGATACATATGATTTTCATTAAGGTAATTATTATTATTATTTTATTATTTTTTTATTATTATTATTATTATTATTATTATTATTATTATTATTATTATTATTATTATTATTATTATTATTATTTCATACAAAGTCAACTGATACTGCCATTCCTTTCAACAGAACCTCTTTAAAAGAGGGTCCATTCCCTTGAAATTATTATTATTATTATTATTATTATTATTATTATTATTATTATTATTATTATTATTATTATTATTATTATTATTATTACATGGATGAAAAACGTACATAAAATTGCTAATCACATCAAAGAACATTTTCTGTCAGTGAATCTTACCTGCCTTACCCGAGTCATATTATTATTATTATTATTATT
>NC_089785.1:25330206-25337706 GCF_040412425.1 Macrobrachium rosenbergii | reverse complement strand
GTTGTGACTGAGCCCTACCCAAAAGAGAATTTCCAACATTTGTTGTCACTGGGCCCTACCTAAGGAGAATTGCCAACGAGAATTTCCAACATTTATTGTCACTAAGCCCTATCTGAAGAGAATTTCCAACATTTGTTGTCACTGTGCCCTACCTAAAGAGAATTACCAACGAGAATTCCAACATTTGTTGTCGTTGAGCCCTACCCGAAGAGAATTTCCAACATTTGTTGTCACTGATCCCAACCTAAAGGAGAATTGCCAACGGGAATTTCCAGCTTTTGTTGTCCCTGACAACAGTTTAAGAGACTCGACAAAAACATCAAGAGGTTATACCACAGAGTCGTGAAGGTAAGTCAGTTCATTTCATTTATTTATTTATTATTTTAATTATTTTTCATATTTAGGAATTCATTAGCAAAGCTGTGAATATAATATGTATTTTGGAATTCATTAGCAAAGGCTGTTTTTTGGGGGAATTCATTGGCAAAGCTGTGAATAAAATATGTATTTAGGAATTTATTAGCAAAGCTGTGAATAAAATGTATTTTGGAATTCATTAGCAAAGCTGTGAATAAAATATGTATTTAGGAATTCATTAGCAAAGCTGTTTTTTGGGGGAATTCATTAGCAAAGCTGTGAATAAAATATGCATTTAGGAATTCATTAGCAAAGCTGTGAATAAAATATGCATTTAGGAATTCATTAGCAAAGCTGTGAATAAAACAGGTATTTAGGAATTCATTAGCAAAGCTGTTATTGGGGGAATTCATTCGCAAAGCTGTTAATAAAATATGTATTTAGGAATTCACTAGCAAAGCTGTGAATATGTATTTAGGAATTCATTAGCAAAGCTGTGAATAAAACATGTATTTTGGAATTCATTCGCAAAGCTGTTTTTTTTTCTAGAATTCATTATCAAGGTTGTTTTTTGGGGGAATTCATTACCAAAGCTGTTTTTGGGGGGGGGGATTACTTGAAAGTTACTCGAGGTCTTCTTGAATGATGTCAATTCATCTTGGAATTGCTTGTGAAAATATGTGAAATTCAATTTGGAAAAAGCTTTCGAAAACCAGGAAATTCATTTGAAAAGGTTTTTCGAGTTCACATGACGAATTTTAAAACTATTTTGCGCTTTTGATTAATTTTGAAAATATATGGAATGCAATTCATCTTTTGATTAATTTTGAAAATATATGGAATGCAATTCATCTTTTGATTAATTTTGAAAATATATGGAATTCAATTTGAAAAGGCTATTCGAAGAGGTTTTTGAGTGTAAATGTAACTGAATTTTGAATTATTTTGAGTTTTCTGTAAACGAGAAACTATTGTGCCGGCTTTGTCTGTCCGTCCGCACTTTTTCTGTACACCCTCAGATCTTAAAAACTACTAAGGCTAGAGGGTTGCAAATTGGCATGTTGATCATCCACCCTCGAATCATCAAACATGACAAATTGCAGCCCTCTCGCCTCAGTAGTTTTTATTTTATTTAAGGTTAAAGTTAGCCATAATCGTGCTTCTGGCAACGATATAGGATAGGCCACCACATTGCAGTGGTTAAAGTTTTATGGACCGCGGCTCATACAGCATTATACCGAGACCACCGAAAGACAGATCTGTTTTCGGTGGCCTTGATTGTACGCTGTACAGAAAACTTGATTGTGACGAAGAAACTTCGCATTTTTTACTTGTATTTATTATATTGACAGTTTAAGTAAACTGTATTTTAAAGAGTTCAAAAAGTTGTCAACATGAAAGAACAGTTTTTATTCATGAAAGCCTTTACGTGGAAAAATTAAAAATTAAAAATTCAAAACTGGTTTTGCACAGGTATGCAAATTCATAATGCGAACCCATTAGCATATTTATGCAGGTTAATTCGATTTTGGTTCAGGTAATTTTGTGTTTGTAGAATTTTAAAATTTTTACCCAACCTGTCACTTTTAATGGTTGTGTGTATATGTATATATATATATATATATATATATATATATATATATATTATATATATATATTATATATATATATTATATATATATATATATATATATATATATATATATATATATATATATATATATATATATATATATATATATATATGTATATAATCCAAATTATGTTTTCAGACCCGTTTTTGCTAATAGTTAGAGACAAGAAACCCCCTTTTTGATGGGGAACTTTGGGGAAGTGTAATTCATAACCTAATTAAATACCCTATAAGCCGGGGAGTAATTACCCCTCTTTAAAACCATATTTCTCTTACAAATTAACGAAGTGGTTAACGAAGGAGTTAACGAAGTGTTAGGATTAAGTATTAATTTGTGAGGGGGGGGGCGTGTAATTACATTATACCTGATTGATTTTATCGATAATTATTACATAGGAATATAATGGTAGAATTACTTTATTTGGAATGTTGGGGGCAGGAAATGTTTGTATCAAATGTTGAAATGTTATATTATATAAAGAATGTTTATCTGCGATGTATTATTGTTTAATGTTAATGGGAGGTTTGACTCTCTCTCTCTCTCTCTCTCTCTCTCTCTCTCTCTCTCTCTCTCTTGAAGGGATGTGAAAAGGACAACTTCTCAAGGTCCCAGTTTTGCTGCTAGTCACTTCTCCCTCACTTTTCCCTCACTTCTCCCTCACTTCTCCCTCACTTTTCCCTCATTTCCTTCTCACTTCTCCCTCGTTTCATTCTCACTTCTCCCTCATTTCCTTCTCACTTCTCACTTCCATCCTCACTTCTCACTTCCATCCTCACTTCCCCCCCTCACTCACCCCCAATTCTTTCTCACTTCCTCCCTCACTTCTTCCCTCAATTCCCTCTCACCCCCCTTTCACTTCCTCCTCACTTTTCACTCACTTAGCCCCTCACTTCCCTCTAAATTCCCTCTCACCTCTCTCTGAATTCCCTCTCACTTCTCTCTGAATCCCCTCTCATTTCCCTCTCTCTTCCCTTCACTTCCTCATTCCCCCTCACTGCCCCCTCACTTCCGTCTCACTTCCTCCTCAGTTTTCTCTCACTTCCCTTTCACTTCCCTCTCACTTCCTTCTCATTACTTCTCACTTCCCTCTCACTTCTATCACACTTCCTCCTCAGTTTTCTCTCACTTGCCCTCACTTCCCTCTCACTTCCCTCTCGCTTCCCATTTTACTTCCTTCTCACTTCCTTCGCATTCCCTCTCACTTCCCCCTCACTTCCCCCTCACTTCCCCCTCACTTCTATCATACTTCCTCCTCAGTTCTCTCTCACTTCCTTAACTTCCCCCTCCCTTCCCCTCTCACTTCCCTCTTACTTCCTCTCACTTCTCACTTTCTTCTCATAACCTCACTTCCTTCTCATAACTCCTCACTCACCCTCAGTTCTCTCTCACTTGCCCTCACTTCCCTCTCACTTCCTTCTCACTTTCTTCTCATAACTCCTCAATCACCCTCAGTTCTCTCTCACTCACCCTCATTTCCCTCTCATTTCCCTTCACTTCCTCATTCCCTCTCACTTCCCTTCACTTCCCCATCCCCTCTCACTTCCCTCTCACTTCCCTCTCACTTCCCTTCACTTCCTCATCCCCTCTCACTTCCCTCTCACTTCCCTTCACTTCCTCATTCCCTCATTCCCTCTCACTTCCCTCTCACTTCCCTCTTCCTCACTTCCATCCCCAACCGTTACTGATTCACAAGGAAACTTCCTGACGATTCCACAGTTCAAGCAGAGGCTTTTCATCAGTGGAGGTTCAGTGGGTAATTTTAAGGGCCACTGGACAGTTTTGTTCAAATTTAGGGAAGTTTCTCATTAATTCAATTAACATACTTTATGTGGCTTATGTAGTTTATGTGGTTATGTGGTTTATGAGGTTATGCGGCTTGTTTCTTGACCCCTCTTGGTTTAATTAAGGGTTAATGAATCTGTGAGTTATTGTTGTTTGCGAGTTTTTATTCTAAGGTTAAAGTTAGCCATGATCGTGCGTCTGGCAGTGATATAGTATAGGCCACCACCGGGCCGTGGTTAAAGTTTTGTGGGCCGCGGCTCATACAGCATTATACCGAGACCACAGAAAGATAGATCTACCTTCGGTGGCCTCGATTATATACGCCTTAGCGGCTGTACGGAAAACTCGATTGCGCCGAAGAAACTCCGGTGCATTTTTTTACTTGTTTAGTTTTGGATACGATTTATGAATGACTTAATAATTAATTGGACTCGTGCTTATGATTGCAATTGTTTTATTTAATCTTATTTTTTTTATTATCATATTACTTCTTTAAAAAAATATGAATATTATTATTCATTGTGGTTTTAATCCGGGTAATAGGATGACAGTGAGATAGGATGGTAATAGCAGACTTGAATCCTTAGGGTTATAATCCTACGAAAATTGAAAATAACTTAAAATTCATTGGAGGTATCTTACCAAACACGTCAAATTCATGAGACAATTCGTCGCTTCTGGGAAGCTTCACAAAGAGAGAGAGAGAGAGAGAGAGAGAGAGAGAGAGAGAGAGAGAGAGAGAGAGAGAGAGAGAGAGAGAGAATCTCGATAATCATTCATTGCTTTTTGCATCCCATTATGTGGTGGACAAAGAACGGGAAGTGTCTTTTCATACTTACGAATTCTGAGAAGAACGAGAAATTCTGCCTTTTGAGATATTTCAGTGCTGGGAGTTTCTCTCTCTCTCTCTCTCTCTCTCTCTCTCTCTCTCTCTCTCTCTCTCTCTCTCTCTCTCTCTCTCTCTCGTTTTGTCTTCTCGTAAAAAATAGCTTTGGAAACACTGGGACTTCTCTCTCTCTCTCTCTCTCTCTCTCTCTCTCATTAGTTTTGTCTCTACGTAGACAAAATAGCTTTGGAAATGCTGGTACACCTCTCTCTCTCTCTCTCTCTCTCTCTCTCTCTCTCTCTCTCTCTCTCTCTAGTACAATATTCTATTCAAAGCAACCCCTTGCTCGTTCATACCTCATCATAGCCAGCAATTACTTGCCATATTTCTCTCTCTCTCTCTCTCTCTCTCTCTCTCTCTCTCTCTCTCTCTCTCTCTCTCTCTGCGTCTTCCTGTCTCTCTCTACGGTTCGCTGACGGTGAATACCGTCATTAGAACTTTGACGGACGAAGTTGAATGGCAAAATGGAGTTCCGTTCGGGACGGGAAGTATACGAATCGGGAGAAGTAGCGAGTGATCAGTGTTCGAATCAAGGGAGAAAATAAAAAAAATAGATAAATGCCGGGAAAACATGAAAAGGGTAAAAATGAAAAATAAAAAGGTAAGAATAAAAAAAGAGAAATATTCTAAAATAAAAAAAAGGGGAAAAGTAAAAAATTAAAAAGGGCAAAAATAAAAAGAATAAAAAAGTGTAAAAATAAAAAAAATGAAATGATGGAAAATAATAAAGGAAAATAATAATAAAATTAAAAAGGGAAAAAATAAAAATTTAATAGGGGAAAAATAAATAAATAAAAAGGGGAAATATATATATATTTATATGTACATGTATATATATGTATATATGTATATATATACATACATACATATATATGTATATATACACATACAGTATATACATATATATGTATGTATGTATATATATACATATATATACATATATATACAGTATATATACATATACATATATATACATATATACATATATATACATATATATATAATATACATAATCTCTCGGAAGGTCATACGAAAATGCTAAAATGAACTAAAATGTCACCTTTCCCGACAATCACTGGGAACACGAGAGATTTTAAAGGAGATATTTCTAGAACAGGGTATCATCATCCCTCAGACTTGACTGCACTCTCTCTCTCTCTCTCTCTCTCTCTCTCTCTCTCTCTCTCTCTCGTAAATCCAGAGTACCTGGTTGAATGTAAGCTGTTGTCTTATCTGTGCTGAAGGTCCAGAGAGAGAGAGAGAGAGAGAGAGAGAGAGAGAGAGAGAGAGAGAGAGAGAGAGAGAGAGAGAGAGGAGTGTTATCCTCGTCTCAACATAAGGAAGCCATTGTTTCTCTCTCTCTCTCTCTCTCTCTCTCTCTCTCTCTCTCTCTCTCTCTCTCTCTCTCTCTCATGCCTTAAACCTAGCAGACATGACCTTAACTCACTCTCTCTCTCTCTCATTAACCCCTCCTAACAGACATTGCCTTAACTCACTCTCCTCTCTCTCTCTTGCTTTAATCCTAACAAACATTGCCTTAACACACTCTCTCTCTCTCTCTCTCTCTCTCTCTCTCTCTCTCTCTCTCTCTCTCTCTCTCTCTCTCTCTCCTTCCAAAATTTCATTTGATACGGATCAGCGCAATTTCAATCATCCCTCGCACCAATCTCCTTCCTTTATCTTTTGGCCCTCTCTCTCTCTCTCTCTCTCTCTCTCTCTCTCTCTCTCTCTCTCTCTCTCTCTCTCTCTCTCTCTCTCTCTCTCTCTCCCCTTCTCACCTCTTTCCGGTCTCCTGCTCTCCTAGAAAAAGGAGGAATTCCGGAGAAGAGAGAGCAATAGGAATTCTAGAAGGAAACTAGAAAGTAAAATAGGTTTCTTGAGTCAGGGTCTTGGATCTAGAGTTATAATTTGAAGGGAATCTTCAATAATATCTATTCTAAAGAGATATTCCCTCTTTTCTGGATATTACATAACACCTATTTTTCAAGAAGTATTCTATATTGCCTGCTGTTAAAGTCTAGGTATTACATAATATCTGTTACAAAGAATTATTCTTAATCTTCCAGGTATTACGTAATATTTGTTTTAAAGAAGTATTCCCTCTCATAAACAAGTACAGTCCAGGTTATTACATAACTATTAGGTTATGTAATAACCTAATAGTTATCACATAATTATTTGAGAGAACTATACTGTATCTTCAAGGGAATACATAACACCAATTACAAAGGACTCTCCTCTGTCTTCTAGGAATCACATAACATCACAAAGGATAGACAGTGTATGATATCCCCTAGGGGGTATCATATGGTGCACTGTAGGCATTACTTAAGGAACTTTGCAGCGTGCTTTAGGAACCTAGCTGTAACCCCTTTCGTTCCTTTTACTGTGCCTCCTTTCATATTTTCTTTCTTCCACCTTACATTCCTCAAGCCTCACCTAACAGTTGATTCAGACCTTTTAGAGTACTGTCAATTTCCGTGTCAGCATTGAATGGCCTCGTTGGTGCCAGCGCTTGGCCTGTGGCCTAAATTCTGTATCCAATCCAATCTTATATTAAATGATATTTATTAAATAATATTGTTACAAAGATCTTTTCTCTATCAGCCTCAAAACCCCTCGTCTCCCGGTAGTCTTTAGGTGATATCAGCCAAAAAAGAAAAAAAAACTTCCTTCTCAGAATGTTTTTTTTTTTTTTGTGGGTTTGTTTATCAGCACAGTCGACGTTGCCAAGGGAAAGTTTTTTTGGGGGGTGGTTAAAACTTTTCCATCTGGTCTGTTATCTACAGGAACAGTAGTAATGGCTGGGCGAAGCCTTTGCAACGTCCCACCCACCCTCCT
>NC_089785.1:25302706-25325206 GCF_040412425.1 Macrobrachium rosenbergii | reverse complement strand
GAGAGAGAGAGAGAGAGAGAGAGAGAGAGAGAGAGAGAGAGAGAGAGAGAGAGAGAGAGAGAGAGAGAGAGAGAATGAATGAAGTGATGGATTAATATATTGAATGGGAGACAGGCAGGTGACATATGAAGAGGGGGGAAAGGTGTATATGGAAGAACGAGTGATAGATTATCAGAGAGGACGAAGAGACAGGTGGCGAGAGAGAGAGAGAGAGAGAGAGAGAGAGAGAGAGAGAGAGAGAGAGAGAGAGAGAGAGAGAGAGAGACCCGTCCAGTAATATCTCTCGTTGCAGTGCCTCTGCATAAAAGCTGTTTGTTTGCACATTCGTCGAGGATATTAAGAATTGCAGCTATCTCTGTTTGACTTTCACTCCAGGGATATGCTGGAATCACGACATCAGCATCGTCCTCGGATAGACAGATCTATTCCTTCTTCTTCTTCTCCTTCTTCTTCTTCTTCTTCCTCTTCTTCCTTCTTCTTCTTCTCCATCATCATCATCTTTTTCCTCAGTCGTTGGAGGAGAATAACATTCCTGGTGTATCAGAATAAAGTATTAATGCCTCGGATAGATAGATCTATTCTCTTCTTCTTCTCTCACTTCTTCCTCTCCCCTCTTCTTCCTCTTCTTCTTCTTCCTGAGCCTTGGGAGAATATTCCTGGCGTATCAGAATAGACTATTCATGAGTAAATGACCTCCTTTCTTGCGTGCCTGCTTCCCTTCGACAATGTGACGAGAAGTTTTATGAATTTCAATGACATCAGTAGCCAGGCCTTGGGTGAAAATAATGAGATTTTACTATTTTTTATTTTTTCAATTTTTTTTATATATTCCCCCTCTCCCCCACCTCCCCCCAAAGAAAAGCAAGCACTCTTGTGCCGTAATGTAATTTTGTTCATTTTCTGACTTTCTAATTTTATATTTTTTTCATATATATATTTTTTTTGCAAAGGCAAAAATAGCTGGCTATGATATTAGCTGACGATGAATATGATCATGGCTTAGACATGTTTTATATAATAGTTTTAAATTTCTTTCATAATACAACGTTGTATTTGATGTATATAGTATTGTATTTTTTTATGTGAAATACACTCAAAATTTTGACTTATAAATTGACTTGATTTTAGTAGAGAATTTGATATCGTTTCAAGACGAATTCACGATTCTGTCTCTTGCAATAGGATCTGAGTATCACTTATTCCTCATATTTCTCTCTCTCGCTCTCTCTCTCTCTCGCTCTCTCTCTCTCTCTCTCTCTCTCTCTCTCTCTCTCTCTCTCTCTCTCTCTCAATGTACTGTGAATCCAATCTCTCTCTCTCTCTCTCTCAATGTACTGTGAACCAATCTCTCTCTCTCTCTCTCTCTCTCTCTCTCTCTCTCTCTCTCTCTCTCTCTCTCTCTCTCTCTCAATGTAATATGAACCCTAGTCTCTCTCTCTCTTTCTCTCTCAATGTACTGTGAATCCAATCTCTCTCTCTCTCTCTCTCTCTCTCTCTCTCTCTCTCTCTCTCTCTCTCTCTCTCTCTCTCTCAATGTAATATGAACCCTAATCTCTCTCTCTCTCTCAATGTAATACGAACGCTAGTCTCTCTCTCTCTCTCTCTCTCTCTCTCTCTCTCTCTCTCTCTCTCTCTCTCTCTCTCTCTCTCTCACAGTGTAATATGAATCCTAGTCTCTCTCTCTCTCTCTCTCTCTGTAATATGAATCCTAGTCTCTCTCTCTCTCTCTCTCTCTCTCTCTCTCTCTCTCTCTCTCTCTCTCTCTGTATGTGCTATGAATCCTAGTCTCTCTCTCTCTCTCTGTCAATGTAATATGAAACCCAGTCTCTGTCTGTCTCTCTCTCTCTCTCTCTCTCTCTCTCTCTCTCTCTCTCTCTCTCTCTCTCTGTAATATGAATCCTAGTCTCTCTCTCTCTCTCTCTCTCTCTCTCTCTCTCTCTCTCTCTCTCTCTCTCTCTCTATCTATCTCTCTCTCTCAATGTGCTATCAATCCCAGTCAGTCTGTCTGTCTGTCTGTCTGTCTGTCTGTCTGTCTGTCTGTCTCTCTCTCTCTCTCTCTCTCTCTCTCTCTCTCTCTCTCTCTCTCTAGATCTGCCATGAATTCCATGAGTATTTGAAAGTATTTCACAGATTTAAAAAAGAAGGTGTCTAACACCTTGATCAAGTGGTTCTGAAAAACTATTGTAAATAACCAATATATTTACCTTTGCTCTCAATTCCTACTTAATAATTTTCATAATTTAATGACCAATATATATATTCATATTCTGCTTGCATGGTACGTATAGACTTTGCTTCATTTAAAGCATTATATGCATAATATATTCATTTCATTGCCTGCTTGCAAGAGTCCATTTCTGTTCGAAACAAGCAAATTTATACTGTGAGCAAAAGTAAAAGCTTTTAAAAGCTTGTATTGTTTGGTAATATAGGAAATATTTCAGGTTTACTGCGCAGTTTTGTGCGCAGGAATCCTTAACGAGAGTTATGAATAACGCAGGATTCCTCACAAGTAAGCCTGTGAATCGCTGGTACTTGAAGTTCTTTCCCTGGAGACATCTTTTTGTGAATTAGGCCCCCTCCATAATCCTGCTGGCTGAGGCTCTTAAAACATTTTCGTTTTTTTTTAGATTTCACACCCACTTTTCAAAGCCTAGTTTTTGTCTTCCTGATTGTGGGACATTTTAGGAGAAACATCTGTTTAGATTTTGCTGGATGCTTGTGTTCAGAGTTTTTTTTTTTTTTTTTAGAAAATTCTGTCAGATTTCAGAGAAAATTTAGTCAGATTGAAGGGGATACTTCTTTCAGATTTAACGGGATACTTCTGTCAGATTGCAGATAAACTCCTGTCATCATTTAAGGGAAACTTCTGTCAGATTGAAAAAAAGTCAATTTCAGAGAAAATTTTGCCAGATTTAAGGGGATACTTCTTTCAGATTTAAAGGGATACTTCTGTCAGGTTGCAGATAAACTTCTGTCATCATTTAAGGGAAACTTCTGTCTGACTGAAAAAATATCAACCTTGAACTCTTAAGGTGACCTCTTGATACAGTATCAAGGAGTTAAAACTAGCTACAAAACAAAACAAAAATAAAAAATAAAACAAAACACATCAGACTTATTCCCAAATTTTATAAAAGGACAATAAGACGAAGAGATTTAAACAACAATACCGTCACTTTATTTGGCGTTTACATGTTTAGAAAAATACAAAATCGCCCTTTCAGTGTCTAGAAGGAGTGAGGACAGTCTCTCTCTCTCTCTCTCTCTCTCTCTCTCTCTCTCTCTCTCTCTCTCTCTCTCTCTCTCTCTCTCTCACGCTTCTCTATATAAACTGAACGACCTATTTCCCCACCGAGTTTATATCATCTAAATGAGGAGTTTGAGAGAGGGTTTGAGTCAAACCACTTACGTTTGAGACGAAGGGGCGTTAGTTTTTTTTTTTAGTTTAAAGTTTTTTTTTATTGAGTTTGATGAAGGGGGTTTTTCACACACGTTTGGGTCCAGTGGACCTAGTTTTTTGGGTCAGTTTTGTTTTTAGTCTAAAGTTCGTTTTTGAGTTTGAAGGGGGTTTTTCACACTCGCTTTGGTCCAATGGACCTAGTTTTTTGGGTCAGTTTTTTTTAGTTTAAAGTTTTTTTTTACTGAGTTTGATGAAGGGGGTTTTCACACACGTTTGGGTCCAATGGACCCAGTTTTTTTTATCGTCCACTATTGAGCCTTGTTTTTTTCGTTATTCGGAAAGTATACTTTGGGTCAAACGTGGAAATATCGACTATTTATCTCTTCAGTATCTTGGGATGACGAGATTTTGAATTGATTATATATAAAATTGTTCTGATTTTTATTGTCCACTATTTTCACTGCCAATTCTATGTCACATTTGAGTTCATATTTTCGTAACATATCGAATTATCTTTTTATATAATATAATTCTTTCAATATTTCAATACTGTTTGTTTCAGTTGAGCTAAGGACAACTTTGGGTTTGGAAATATTAAACTGATTGATTGCCAACTGTCATTTGTTTCATTTTTTTCAATGTTTTAGAATTGTCACACGCAATTACAGCATAGAAACTCAGTATCATAATGGATTTACTTTCTATGGCAGCCAAAAATTTCACTCCCAAGTTCCAAAGTCTTCTTGTATTTTATTTCAATGTTCCACATAACCACACACAAAACATGTTGATATATTTATCTCATTTTCTTTCAATTTTTATTCCCAACATCACTAAGATTAATATTCATAAAATTCCATAAAATTCTCTCTCGTTTCTTACATATTTTCCACGTCTATGGTTAATTTTCTTTGATTAAAATGCGTTCGTGAATTCCACAATCACTTTCTGTCACCAGTTGCTCCCCTGGGATGTAAACATTTCACTTTGCCACGCGAAATTAAATCTCCCTCAAATTAGGAACATTTCTCTGAATAAATTTATGATAGTTGTAGGAATATCACAAGATTTTAAAACTAGGACAATAATTTCAGTTTTTACAACAAAAAACAACATTTTTGATGGAATTTTCACCATCTTTTCACATTGGATATTCGCGATAAATCTGTAATTAGCGGGGGATTCACCATTTTTTTTATATAGTTGGTATTCACAATCAACTCTTATAGTGACTGGGGATACACCACGAATATTATTTTTTAAAGTTAGAAAATACACAAAACAAATTTGGCGTTTTATATAGTCTTGCTATCCCCTTAATTTTCCTTATGGTAAAAGACGCGACCTATTAAATATTGATTATATTTGAAATTTGCAATTATTCTTCCATTGGTAATTTTTTAAAGTTGAATTTTTTCACAGTTCATGAGATTATTATCTATTTTTCCATTTTTCAAAATTCAGATTCGAATATTTCACTTAAAATGTTATCGGAATACTTTCATTATATTTTTCACTTACATTTTATTTAATTGTACGTTTCATTTTACTAAAACTTTGAAACTAGTCGACAACTTTTGTTAGCTTGTCAAAAAATTTTCACGTGGAATATATATATATATGGCAATTTTATTTAATGAGCATTTTTTTTAAAAAATCAGTATCACTTTGCTTATAATCAGGGCGATATTTCCTTCACATTTAATATTAATAATATTTCCTCAGAAACTTTATGAAACAACAGCACATGTTTATTTTGGAGACGAACAAATATATAATTATATATTCATATATATAATTACGATTCGAGATAAAACATTATTATTTGTTTTCCTATATCTGTAAATATCTCCTTCTAGCATATACGAAACAAATATTTTGTATCTTTTTGAAAAATATTAGACATTTTAGCAACATTCATTAGACTCACATTGTAATAACACTTTTTTTATGTTTTTATTTTTTTTTTCTCAATAGCTTCAGCCATACTCGAATGCAACGCTCAATATTTACACTATATTACAAGTTCAGCTTCAGCTGATAAATATATCTTTCGAGAGATTCTCAATCTCTCTCGTAGAACATTCACACAATGAAATTTTACCTCGAGTCTAGGAAATAATTCGTGACTTAACGTTGCAAAAACAATGAACTATCAGCGTTCTGTATTCCTGAAATAATTATTATCATTAATATTATTATTATTGTCAGCTGTGGACATGTGACAAAATAAATACCGTTCGCGGAAACACTCAACTTAAAAATATATTCTCGGACGTCAGCATAGGAAACTGACACTCGGTCGGCGAGTGCAGAATGTAAAATTAGGAATGCAGTGAGTGCAGGACTTGTTGGGGACTTGTTGGGAACTTGTGGGGGACTTATAAGGAACTTGTGAGGGACTTATAAGGAACTTGTGGGAGACTTGTTGGGAACTTGTGGGGGATGTGTTGAGGACTTCTGAGGAATTCATTGGGGACTTGTTGGGAACTTGTGTGGGACTTGTTGGGAACTTGTGTGGGACTTGTTGGGAACTTGTTGAGGACTTGTTGGGAACTTGTTGAGGACTTGTTGAGGACTTTCAGGACTTCTTCTGAACCATTTAAGGATGGTCACACTTAAAAATTAACTATAACTAAAATATGAGAAAAGAAAACGGGGCCCTCTGATTTGTCGTAACTGTAGGACTTCTATAGGTGCCCTGGAGGACTTGTAGGTAACTTGTAGGACTTCTAGGTAACTTGTAGGACTTCTAGGTAACTTGTAGGTGACTTGTAGGACTTGCACCTGAACCAAATGCGGATTCTTTCAAAGAAAAAGTCAAAACAACGGGCACTTTTTGAGACTCTTTTTGAGAGAGATGATCGTGGCGTTATTAGTCTCTTCGCCAAAGTCGCTACTTTGTCTTGAAGGCACGTGGTGGGTCAGGTATGGGCATTGGTATGACCGTGGTCGCCAGGGGGTCGCCCTCCGTTATAGGGGGCGGCAGGGGGTCGGGATACGTCAAATGGGAGGACGTGACCCTACCGTCGGCGGCGCAACTGGAGGCGTGGATGTCGCAGTGAATCGTCGTGATGGGTGGGATGTTCGCTGCGTCTTTCTTGTTCGCCTCTGATTTGGAGGACGACGAGGACTGGTTGGAATGGGAATTGGTGGGATCCCACGATTCCAGCATGTGGGCCACCTCTCTGAAGCCGTCCAGGAATTTGGCACTGCCCGAGCAGCTTTCCAGACCTGGAGAGACGAGGGAGACAAGAATATAAACAATGTTGGTCTGGGAGTCGCAAGCTGAGGTTGCGTTCCATTGGCAATGTAAACATTAGATCAACGGGTGGGTTAAATTGAACTCACTTCACAATGATTATTTACTGGCGGAACAAAATTGTCTTGAACTGGGTTCTCTAACATTTGAATTTCGGGAAGAAACTGAAAAACTATCATAATAGTTCAGTGAAAGCTCTGTCAGAATCAGAAAGGGACATGGAACATTTAAATTTACTGGGGAGACAAATCGTTGTGAACTAGTTTTTAACATTTGGATTTTAGGAAGAGACTGAAATGATATTGTAATGCATTAGTGAAAGCACTGTTCTGGAGACTGGCTTTAGATAGGAAGCTGTCGATGGAAAGTGGTTAGAAAGCTGCCAATGGAAAGCAACCGTTGTCTTTTCACAAGTCAAGTATGGATCACACCGTCACTACTAATGCTACTTCTACCATTATCCCTACTACTAATCCAACTTTTACTACTGCTATTTCTACTGCTGCTATTTCTACCGCTGCTATTTCTGCTGCATCAACTCCGAATAGCCAAAAAAAGAATCAAGAAGAAATTCCAAAACTGACAAAGAATAGAAAAATGGAAGTTAAGGGAGAGAGAAGTGGCCTGACCAAATATCTGAACACTGTGTTATCATACTATATATCTCCTTGTGTTATCTTATTTTGCATCTGTCTCGTGTTATTGTCTCTTGCATTTGTTGTGGTGCTGTGTTTTGCATCTGTCCACGGAGTAAGAATCAAAATTGTTCTGTTGGATAGCTGTGATGGGGATTCTCAAAATATTCCATCATTTAGTTGGTTTGTAATCTCATTTAGTTTGTTGTTTGTCATCTGTGTTTGTTTTCATATTGGTGCTCTGTTTTGTCGTGTTCTTATAAGAATCTGATGTCTCATTTTCGTGGGGACAAGGCAACAGGCATTTGCTTTTGAGCTCACTGTTGCCAGGGAGAGATCATTTTGTCTCCTGAAAATATGTATGATGTTGGTGATTGGGACTATCTAAGCATGTAGCATCAAGGTACTGGCTTCTGTGACTTACAATGTCATGTTGATGGTGGCACAGCCCGTGAAAGTATTCAGTGTTCTCTCAGAAATGGTTTTCAGTACCCCAAGTTATGTGTAAAGTAGATAGATGTTCTGTAGTTTGGCTGAGGTATGTGAAAGGCAGTTCTGTAGTTCTGAGGTTATGCGAAAGGCAGTTCTGTAGTTCTGAGGTTATGTGAAAGGCAGTTCTGTAGTTTGGTTGAAGTTATTGTGAAGGCAGTTCTGTCTAATTCTGGCTGAGGTTACTCCAAAATGTCGCGTAGGCCTATCAAAGCATGAAGTTTTGATGTTTTGATTTCAATTACTCAAATTCACCATACTGTAATGACACTGATGTTGTTGGTATGGTCTAATTACGTAGCAATAAGCAGTAGTAGTTATTGGCAAAGTTGCGTCAGTAAAGGCATAAGACTATAGCTTACATTGCGTATATCTTTATGGGCTTCATTCTCTTTTTTTTTTTTATTCTTATAAGCCTCAATCTCCTGCTTGTTAGTCTGAGCGATTTGTAATCCATTCCAGGACCTAAAAAAATCTTCTGTTGAACTCAAGAATCCATTGAGGTTTAAATTGAAAATCTTCTGTTGAACTCAAGAATCCATTGAAGTTTAGATCCATTTAAACTTTAAACCTTGTCATTTAAAAGATAAAGAAACACTTTAAGTTACTTTCAAAGGCTTTAATCATATCAAACATTATAAGTTGAAATATTTACAGAAAATCCATTATTACATGAAGAAATGAGGACCTATGTATTTTAAATCTTTCATATATTTTTTTTTTTACTTTTTTTGGTTTTAATCATTTATAATTCTGATATTATAACAATATTTTCACAACGTAATATATGGACAGTTTTTATACATAAAATAGCGACCACTAACATCCGTGAGAAAGACCGAAATATACAAAAATTCATGGACTATCGAAAATGCTACACACATATAGAAATCAATTTCATTTGTTATCATTTAGACATTGGAAATATCTTTAGAGAGAATTTTTCCCCAGCAATTTAAATGTTGACCAAAAAAATACTAAACTGTAACAGAACTGATTGAAATCCATCTTAGTTAAACTGTAACAGGACTGATTGAAATCCATCTTAGCTGATCTGGTTACAGTTAAACTGTAACAGGACTGATTGAAATCCATCTTAGCTGATCTGGTTACATTTCAAGACTTCAAATTCACAACTCCAGTCTTTCAATTTGATTTCAACTTCACTCTTCTAGTTACTGAACATCATGCCTGTTTTATATTCTGAATTCCCTTGATCTTTCGAAGAACGTTTGAAACGTATAATACTTTCCGTTCCGGAGATTCTTTAAAAATATGTTTTGTAAATGAAATGTTTTAATGTCCCTAGAAACTCAGGTGAAATTCCCCCAACTAATGTCATTCCCCCCCCCCAGAAAAACTTCCGTTCGTATGTAGGCTCAACAGCGTGGCGAAAGAGATAGGGGAATATACCTACACCAAGATGTCCATGTCACTTTTCCTGGCCTCACAATCCTCACAATCCTTTTAACCCCCCACCCTCCGCGCTAAGACTTACAAGAAGAGAGTGATCCAGGGGAAGAGCCTTCACCTTCGTAAGCATAGTTCCTCAGGTCGTCGCCGGCCGGCGTGATGGTGCCGCCCCCGCCCTTGGTGGACCCGTTTTTACTCGTGCCGTTCCTGGTCTCCACGCCTCCTCCTCCTCCTCCTCCTCCTCCGCTGCTCTTGCTGGAGCCGTTTCTCATCGTTGGGGAGGTGACTGAGCCGCCAATGATGGTGCGTTTCTGGTCTTCCATGCTGCTGGTTACGGAAGCTGCGTCGACTTGTAGGACGTCTACGTCTGGGGCAGAGAAGAAGAAGAGTTGTTTACATTAGGCAGAGTTATGCCTGGAGATGAATAACAAAGCCTACGAGAGCTGTATAGTGTTTGCTCAAAGTTGGGTTTCATTTTTGTGAGTGGTGGAATGAATTTGGAGATGAGTAACAAACCCTAGAACAGTTGTATAGTGTTTGCTCAAAGTTGGGTTTCATTTTTGTGAGTGGTGGAATGGATTTGCATCTTACAGAAGCCATGGTTTGAGAGATAGCATGTTTCCTTATCTGCTGAAGGATTTTGGAGGATTTCAAATCCTAGGGAAAGTGTAATTACTTCTCATAAGTTCAAATCAACCAGCTGAACTTCAAGGTCCCATTTTCCCTGACAACAGAGAGGGGATTTTGTTTATACCCTGTCCGAAAGGGGTGTACTAACAAATCAAAATAAAAAAGTATTGAACTTAGTTTACAGGTGCCATTTCTTCCTGATTTTGATTTTGATTTTGATTTCATCCAAGATAAACAGAATAAAACTATGGTCACGTCATTTGTAATGTATATTTCCTTTTGTACATTCCAGGAGTACTTGGCTGACAACAGACAAAGGACAAGGCTGGGAGGATGTACCACAGTGATGACTGGTATTTAGAGGAAAGAAAAATGCAAGAGACAATTTGGATCACACTTTCAATTTGATATCCAGTGAACTGGTACATCTGGAGGAGGTCACAGCGGACTGGAACATCTGGAGAAAGACTTACTGAACAGGCACTACTGGAAACTATCCTTGCCTCCATACAGATAAAGCTGTCCTCGATGACTCCATGCAACTACGTCATATGTTATCCATATGAAGGAACCAGAAGAATGGAATGCAGAGGAATTTACAGACAGAAATCAGCAGACTTCAAACAACCACGTTGTGTAATGGCAGGAGATTTGCATCAAACACTGAAGACATACTTGAGAGCAGAGATT
The DNA here is from genome assembly GCF_040412425.1 of Macrobrachium rosenbergii. NCBI lineage: Eukaryota > Metazoa > Arthropoda > Malacostraca > Decapoda > Palaemonidae > Macrobrachium > Macrobrachium rosenbergii. The sequence continues at coordinate 25,314,684 of NC_089785.1, read as the reverse complement.
TGCATCAAACACTGGAGACATACTTGAGCAGAGATTTGCATCAAACACTGGAGACATACTTGGGCAGAGATTTGCATCAAACACTGGAGACATACTTGAGCACAGTCATGCAGCAGAATGGTATTTGCATCAAACACCGGAGACATACTTGGGCAGAGATTTGCATCAAACACTGAAGACATACTTGAGCACAGTCATGCAGCAGAATGGTAAGTGATGCATAAGCTCTATTTTAGGCATAAGCATGCTCTTATGAATAATGACAGTAAATAAAATTGTTATTTCTGTTGTAGCCGTGATTATGCACTTATATAATGCCTACAGAACCATGATTTTACTTTAACTGTATTTCTTTTAATAAATTTAATGATTTGGATTTTCCAGATCCTATACCTGAGGGTGGACACAAGAACAGACAGGAGTACTACTGATCTGTGATTTGAGACTGGAGTACTACACTTGATCAATACAACTGTGATTTGGCAAGATAGAAAATTAGCAAGAGGAAGTTCAGACCACATTAGCTAGAGGAGGTTCAGACCAATACAACTGTGATTTGGCAAGATAGAAAATTAGCTAGAGGAGGTTCAGACCACACAACACACCAAGAAAATTAGCAAGAGGAAGTTCAGACCGCACAACACATGAAATAAAAAAAACTGAAGTTGAGATCACCTGGCAAATAATTTTACTTCCTGGATACATTCTGCTCTGCTCATAAGAACTCTACATGTAAAATCTCCTACGCCTTACTGGATACGTCTCAAGACAACCAACAGATTAGAACTGAGTTATAAAACAGGCTTCGAGAAGACATACTCATTGACATCTGGCCAAGACCACAGACTAGCAGCCAGCAATGACAAGTGAGTAGAATTCTATCTTGGGTATACAACGGCTAACACTATATATCTCTCTCGTTCACATATATATATATATTCCTCTCGCATACACATACACACAGCTTAGAATGTCTGTTTTCAATAATGCATATTATAGCCAGGATAAAACTCAGATCATTTGTAATAATTCTTGTCTCCTACTTTCCAGATTAGAACTCAAGTTAGAGAGAGAACATAGCAGCTAGTCAAGACTATGGGAAAGAACCCCAGCGACCTAAGTGAACAACATTGAGTCGATTAAGGGATAAAAAACAACATCAAATCGAGAAAATCAGTCAGATACAGCAGCTAGTCAAGGCTATGGGAAAGAACCCCAGCGACCTAAGTGAACAATATTGAGTCGATTAAGGGATAAAAAACATCAAATCGAGAAAATCAGCCACAATCAGACCAAGTCAGATACAGCAGCTAGTCAAGGCTATGGGAAAGAACCCCAGCGACCTAAGTGAACAACATTGAGTCGATTAAGGGATAAAAAACAACATCAAATCGAGAAAATCAGCCACAATCAGACCAAGTCAGATACAATTTGCTCAAGAGGACATCATAAACCTACTGATCCCTTTATTCAAGAGAAGTAATTAAGCATTTTTTTGGAATTCTGACGCAACCATGTTCACAAAAATGAGATAATAGTGTTTCATGAACATAACAATTTGATGATGGGATTCACACACAGGAAGCTAAGGGATGAAGATTTAAACTTTGTGAAGGTTAATAATATCATCATTAGAAAACAGCCATGGTGGAACTGATCGATCCTTTGACCTATTTGTACCAGGGAACTTGAAACTTGAGGTGGAACTGATCGATCATTTGACCTATTTGTAACCAGGGAACTTGAAACTTGAGGATGGAATACACTGCGTCTGCCCAACCCATAGGTCTAGACCAGGGGTAAACTACGGAACAGAATTGACCACACATCTTGAAAACACTTCTTTTCTGGCTATGGATAACTCGAGGAACCATGAGAATGCACTATACAATAGAACAAGTAGAAGACCACGATAATGCTCTATCCAATAGAACAAGAAGAAGACATGTTGGAATATTTCCCAGGTGAATGGGACAGACGTTTGAGGATACATTGTTCCACCCACTGACGTGCAAGCCGGGGATACACATAACCAGATGCCGTGTGAGTAAGCATATCCATATCATTGTATATAATTTCAGTATTTACTGTAACATCAAATTGATATTTATCAGACAATTTAATAACTAATATTTATATTCAATAAATAGATAACTTCATTATTTACTGTAACATCAGGTTATGATTAGTATGATGAGTACAATAATCTACAGCTGAATAATACTCATTGTAAGAGTTATATTGCCTAACATTCATTGTCAGAGAATAAAACCAATGATAATATCCATGATAAAACTGCACTATATAGGTTTCATCTTGAACATATTTTTTTCTATTTCAGCTACACCTGTACGACAGAACAAGCTTTACATATGAAACTCGAAAAAGGAGCAAAATGCAACGACTCCGGATATCATATGCATTCTCCGGAATGCCAACATCACTACGCTATGTTACTAACACACGACACAGAAGAGGAAGAGAATCGTTACTGTAACAACACCATAAATGGACGATGAATTTTGAGAATTACAATTGGCAACACAACCTATGCTAAATGTAACAAAGACTGCAACAGCACGTTGAGGACAGAATAATCTAATATGTATTCCACTGACACTGTCAGTGAATACACCCAAGAACTTTATTCTACCTAAAGAAGTTTAGAAACTCAAGCGGGCCAATGAAGACTGGTCCCTTGAGTTCGAGGATTTCCAGGATCCAGGATAAAAAGTCTGATCTGATCTGCTAAACAAGAAGTTAAAGGACACTGTAGAGAATGAACCAGTCTTTTCTGAAAGTGGGTGTGTTCATCTTTGCAACTCCACAAAACTACATAGAAACCGGAATTCTCTCATCAGCAGAAACCGGAATTCTCTCATCAGCAAAGTTTTGTAAACCGGAATTCTCTCATCAGCAAAGTTTTGTAAACTGCTTGACTGAAACAGCAGAATCAGAGAGGACTCGTACTGACAGCAGGCATGTTAATTTAATTGAATGTCTCAGACTGATCACCCTGTGGGAGACTATGATCAGTAAACAAAAGAAAACACAAAGTAGTAATTCAGAATTTGAAGCTGAATGGAACTCATTCATTGGCAGCAAAAGCAGCTCTGAAGATGATGACACGAATCAAACACACACTCAGATGTTGACCAGCCTTCTAAGTAAATCTTAACAGTACAGAATTAGGTATCATCTACATCCTTCTCAGCACAAACGTCTATCAGTGACATTACAACCTGCAGCAAGACGTCAAACTAAAGGGGTTCCTCCGACAATTTTTTTGCAAAGTAGACTGAGGAATATTAATTGACTGAGGAAAAGAATAGACCGAGGAAACTGCTATGTACCGTCAAAAGGGTTCCTCCGAAGTTAGGAATAGTCTGAAGAATAGACTGAGGAAACTGCTATCTGTATAATTCAACCTCCCTCAAAACTACAAATGTTTTTAGTTAAATGTACTTTAGTTCAAAACTGTGTACAACATGTCGACAAGGAAACACCATCAGTATGCATCCCGGGGTCCTCACTAGAATTTGGGTTTGCCTCGCACTTTCTTGTGCAATAATTGAAGTATCTCAAGGAAATATTAGATTTAACAGTTCATTGTTAAGTGCATTTAAATTTGAATACAAATGAGTCTGCAAATATCCTTGACGGCTCTACAATAGTAAACTGTTATTATAATATATAGACAGTAAACTGTTATTGTAATAAGTATTATAATAACTATAATGAATAAAACGTATCAAAGTATTTACATTTTCTGTACATTCCTCAATTGTAAAAATACCTTTCTAGTTTTAATAACTCTTGTATAGTTGGCATCTGCTGCAAGACGTGTGTAGCCACAATGGACAAGCCATTAGGACGAAAAATGCGAAATGACTAGCAAAACAAAGTGTCAGTGTAATTAAATTGTACCTATAGTATATAGAGTTGTTTACTGTAATCTGTGTGACACACCAGTAAATCTTAAGAATTGTACCTATAGTTTATTGTATGAGTTGTTTACTGTAATCTGTGTGACACACCATTAAGAATTGATCTTAAAAGGAAAGAAGCCAACTGTGACCCAACATGTAGGTGTAACAGACTCTGCAATGTTAAAAGTCGGAAAAGGCCATTTTGAAAGAGGCAAGGAACAATAATGGCAACTGTAAACAAAACGACCAAAACTCCCACTAAAACGTAAACAAAACCACTAAAACGTAAACAAAACCACTTAAACGTAAACAAAACCACTAAAACGTAAACAAAATCACCAAAACTTAAGAGTTAATTCATCAATTTTTAAAGATAGGAATGCAACACTGGGAAAACAATGTGGCAGCTTTTCGAAGCTTCATGATATGAATGTAGAACGAACTGACCATGACAGGAATGAAGCTGTAGATAGCTGGCAGTTGAAACTAGCTATACAACATACTGTAGAGGCTGGCAACTGAAACTAGCTATCTACAGATGACTGAAATTCTAACTATACAACATAGTGTAGAAGTTGGCAACTGAAACTAGCTATGCAACATATCTATGGTGCGTAATTTCTTGCTTTCTCCATTAGAGATGTGTAGAAGTTGGCAACTGAAACTCCAACTATACAGCATACTGTAGAAGTTGGCAACTGAAACTAGTTATACAACATATCTATGGTACGTAATTTCTTGCTATTCTCCATTAGAGATGGAATGTGTAGGGATGTACTGTAAACCTATGAATAATGAGGAAGACTTTAAAAAAAAGTAGTTAGAAACTCAAACTCATTGCTCTCAATATGACTGGACCAAAGCCACTCGTTCCCAAAATCTTAAACAAAAGGAACGTTACCCAAAAATTTATTTGGGAAATAAAAAAGCATGAATGTGGAAACGCATTACCAAACATTTTGGAAATAAAATAGCATGACTGACCATAAAGCTATTTTGAAAATGGTAAAGCCTGAATGTGGAAACACATTACCCAGAAATGTTGGAAATAAAAGAAACAAGACTGATAATAAAGATATTTTGGAAATAAAAAAGCATGAATGTGGAAATGCGTTACCCAAAGATTTTGGAAATAAAGAAAGCACGACTAATCATCAAGATATCTGAGATTATCCATTAGAGGAATACAATTTTCATTACAATGATGCTGCAAGCAGCAAAATGCTAATAAAAACAGATCAAAAGGGTGTCTGCTAGCACACAGGAAGAAGAACGAAGACAAGGGAAATTCTCATTTTCCTCAGCAACCTCTCACTCCTGTGAAAATTCAGTCAGTTTCCTCTCTTTTATAAACATGCACACAGTGTAAAATAACATAAATATTGTCCCATCATAGCCAAGATGATATTTTTTACTTTGCATTCAATTTTTTCTGTAATTCCAAGTTGTAATTAACAAAGAAAGAGATGACAATAGGAAATGAGTTCAGCAAGGACCACATATCTACTAAATCAACTAGATTAGTTTTGCAGCCACTGAAATCGACATGACAATGAATGAAATGCAGACTACACCAAGTACTTGAGGGTATCCATCTAAATGGAACATCAGGAAGCCATAATCACCACCTCAGTGTTAGTTTTGCAGCCACTGAAATCGACATGACAATGAATGAAATGCAGACTACACCAAGTACTTGAGGGTATCCATCTAAATGGAACATCAGGAAGCTAGAATCACCACCTCAGAGTTAGTAACAGCTTTAGAGGACTCTACAAAGCCAGGCCATGCCACATCCACACAACAGAGCCACTACACCCGGGTTTAGCAGGGCCGGACATGGGACAAGGGGCCCCTACACTGCTCTTGGGAGCTGATCGCAGTCACAGATGAACGGCTGAGAGGCTGAGACAAGACACAGATAGAGAGAGGAACCAGAAGATTGCTGTTTACATGTGAATGCTGACAGGAACTGAATGACAGATCTCAGGGATGTTTGTCACCCCTGGTATGAGACAAGGAACACAGGCCAACTGGCAAACAAAGAAAAGGACGACAGTTAGAAGTAAATACCCTCTTCCTCCAGCCATTTTTCCCACCTGTGGCATAAGACTACTGCTCTCTCTCCCTCTCATACACAAACATCCACAAAGGAAAGTATGTCTTCAATAAAGCCTACCATAACCAAGGTGTCATTGGATATTACTTATCAGGTATTATTCTTTTAATTCTGTATTTTCAAGTTGTACTTGACAGAGACAAGGCAGGACACTAGGACATGAGTATTAGGAAAGACTACACTACCCACAAATGAACATGATCAGGACTGTAAGGACTGCATCTCATTTCTTAAGCTGGTTTCAGTCCTCACAATCCTAGTCATGTTCATTTAGGGGGAAATGATTATCATCCCATTACTCTTGTCCAGTGATCTTGTCTCCTCTTTGCTAAGTACACCCCGAAAGCACAGACTAAAGGCATAATATATAACTACAAATATCCAATATCATCCTGGTCATGATAAAGCAACGTCAAAGATATACTTTTCTGTGTTTATACATCTGTGTGAGGAGGAGAGACAGTGGATTAATGCCACAGGGGGAGAAGCAGGCTAGAGGAATGAAATATCTCACTTGTCACTGCCATTCTTTCCCTTGCAGGTCAGTTGTCTGTTACCCTATAGTGGCCAGAAGTGATGCACATCTCCGAAACCTGTCACCTGGTACCATCCAACATACAGGTGCAAACAGGTCCTCCCCTGGTCCCCCACTGTACCTGTGAATGGCCTCACTTCCCAGCTACCCATCCATTACTGAAACCAGCCCCCAAGAGGAGTGTATGGGTCCCATGCCCCATGCCCAGTCCCACCAGACCCCGACGCACTGGGTCTCTCACGCACACATGGCACTGTCTGGCTCCCTGGAGCCCCTCTGAGGAGCTGCTCGTAACTCCAGGATGGAGATCCTGGCTCCTATATATACCACTTACCTGGATGTCCTAGAGTAATTGGTGTAGTTTACATTTCACTTATCGTCATTCTAGTTTCAGTTCTGACAATGCTAAAGTTAATTTAGTGTAATATGGTACTTCAAATGACTCATATCCTTTTATCGCATCTTTTTCTTCTGGTAAATACAAATTGAAAATAGAATAAAAAAATATTCAAAGCAAATAATATCAAAAGTATAGAAGTTATGATGAGACAATATTCAAGTCACTTTTCAATTTGTGAATGCATATATTTTCTCTTCTTATATAAAACTGACTTGAATGTAAGTGTTTTTGTGTATTTTTCAACTATGGTTATCAGTCAATGAATATTTTAAACTCCTAAAGGATAAATGAACATGTTTAACTCCTAAAAGAAGTTTGAGAGTGTTCTAGTTATATATTTGAACATGATTTGACTCCTTAAGAAGTCTGTCTTCAATACTACCCCATCAAAAGCCTGGATGATATGAATGTTACCCGTTTGGTTCCACATTTCTATTCAACATTTTCAAGCTATACTTAGCAGAGCGAAGACAGGCATTGCAACATGAATAATGGGATAAACCACATTAACCAAGAATAACCATGACTTGGATTGTGAGGAATGAAACCAGCAAGTTGGTGAATGAGATGCAGACCTCACAATCCTAATCATGACATTCGTGGGAAATGTGGCGTTTCGCATAACTGATGTCACATTGTCCTGTCTAGTCTTTGCCAAGAACATCTTTGAAAGAGCAGAATAAAAATAAATGTAACACATAAATGCTCATTACCATCATAGCTTTGATTAGGCAATATTTGAAGACATGACTTTTGTGTATATAGGTTCATGAGAGAGAGAGAGAGAGAGAGAGAGAGAGAGAGAGAGAGAGAGAGAGAGAGAGAGAGAGAGAGAGATTAGTAGTTCTGCCACAGGGTGATGATGGACGGAAAGAATGCACCACTTTTTATTGGCGTGTAAAGAGAAAAACAAGAGAATTGACGAGAGAGAGGAAAAATTTTTTTTTTTAAAGGGACGTCGACGAAGCTAATGTGACAGCAAGAAATAAAGACTTGTACAGTCAAACGCCCCCCTCCCCCCGGGATTCGCGGGGAATGTGTACCACTAACCGGCACGGATAGCTAAAATCAGCGAATACTTAAAACCCCTCTAAAAACGCTTAGAACAGCCTATTTTCATACTTCAAAACACCAAAAAATCCTCTAAAAATGCTTATACCTGAATATTTTAATAGTTTGATCACAAAAAGTGCATTTAGTCATGAAAATGATATGAAAATACAGTAACTTGTGAATATTTCTCTATGAAAAATACCGCGAATAGGCAAAATTTCCGCGAATAATGTGTATGTTTGTTCCACAGAGAAATCCGCGAATGAGTGAAGCCACGAATCCGAACCGCGAATAGGCGCGGATCCACTTTGTACCTTCTTCCAAATCTGCTGTGCACAGAAAGAGGCAGAGACAACAGCAGTGAAAGTTGCCTTTATAACTTCCCATCCTATATGAAGAGTTACTTGGTAGAGACAATAAATATGCCCTGGGGAAATGGCACTGTAATGATAGACCGCAGAGAAGGCTAAGATTGTAAAAGAAATCAAGTGGAAAACAAATCACATGTACAATATGAACACACACAATTATAGACCACAGATATAAACAGAAAACAAGATTTCCCTCAGCTGATACAGTGAAAATCACACACAATTCAACCTACAGTCTCCTAAGATGCAAAAAAAAACATTAAATATGACAACCAGACCAACGTTGAATAGTCATGCACATCCGAGTAAATGCAAACTGCCATAAAAACTGAAACACCCAAACTTCTGAGAAACCTCATAAGGATACAACTGCAAGCATCGCTGCATTGGAGGCATGAATGCATATAATGTAATCAAGGGGCCACTAAGACACTGAAAAACAGGCTTTTGAGCACACAACATCCAATCTATCAAAAAGGTTGCCTCATTAACTAGAACGGTGTGAACACTTACGAGACACTCAAGAAAAACTAAAAGCGTTTAACTATTCCAAAACAGTCAGACATAAATGAAAAACTCCTTCAAGAGGAACATCTTTGTAAGTGACCAATAACATAAACTTGTCTGATGGACTGAGCAAGAGCTGTCAGGAGGGCCTTGGAAAATAGTTAAGACAGGGATGAATTAATTCTTCTAGAAAACCATCTACATAACTGACTAATAACATAAACCAGTCTGATGGGCCGAGTAAGGGCTGCTAGGAGGGTCTTGGAAAAATGATCCCAGATGATAACAAAGGAAGGTCAAAAGCATAAAGGGTAGATAGTGGGGAAATGTAAAGACTTACCAGCAATATTTGGATTCTTGTTCCACGCAGGTTGACCATTGGCTTTGGGGGGCTTCAAGAGTTTTAGCTCCAGGAGATTTGGCGTGTGGCTACAAGGCGAAGAAGACTGTTCCCTGCAGTTAACCATATTTTCCTTTATGTCGGCCATACCTCGCCTTAAAGCTGACCTCCGGTGGTGTTGGTGTAACAGGAACGCACAGATGAGCACTGCAGAAGAGGGAGCGATGGGAAAATTTACTTGAGTTTACCGTGAAGAGGCTGCAAATGCTCCGTTTTCTTTTTTAAATTAGTTTCCGATTTGGGAAAATGGGTACTTTAACCACACCCTTTTAGAGGCCTAGCACCTTACTTTAATAATAATAATAAAAATTTTGTAACCACATGTTGCAAAATACCTTAAAAAACTACCAGATATTCCTGGACAGTTACTATCAATATTAAAACAGATTAAGCCACCAAATCAAACAATTAAAAATAAAAACGGCACCAAGTATTTCTATACAGTTACCACCAACATCTAAAAAATTATCAACCAAATAAAATAGGAACTTACGTTACAAATATTTAACAAATCACAGTACCAAGTATTCCTGTACAGTTACCACCAAAAGTATTCCTGTACAGTTACCACCAACACCTAAAAAATTATCAACCAAATAAAATAGGAACTTACGTTACAAATATTTAACAAATCACAGTACCAAGTATTCCTGTACAGTTACCACCAAAAGTATTCCTGTACAGTTACCACCAACACCTAAAAAATTATCAACCAAAACCAACGGGAACTTACGTAGTAAGAAGGTGCACCAGACTACGATAGCTACAAGTGCCCCCAGAGACAGTTTCAACGAAGTGTCGGCTGCGTCCGGTAGATGGCAGTGCTGCCCGTTGAATCCGCTGGGACATGCGCACACATACCCAGCTTATGAAGACAGAATGGTTCGTGAAGTAAGTAACAAAGGCAGTATTAAAGTTAGGAAGATTTAAAACTTGCAATACTTTTGAAATTAGAAACTTGCGAACAAGGAACGTGTCTTCAACTTTAACATTCAATGTAATTTAAATGGAGTGTGTTCATTTTGTGCCATTTAAATGGAGAGTGTTCAATATTTAATGCCATTTAAATGGGGTGTGTTCAACATTTAATGACATTCAAATGGAGTGTGTTCAGCATTTAATGTAATTTCAGTGGGAATGTTCATAATTTCATGCCCTTTAAATGGATTGTGTTCAACATTTGACCCCATTCATAAATGTTCAACATTTATAGTAATTTAAATGGAGAGTGTTAATTGAGTTTGTTCAACATTTGATCTCCTTTAAAAGTGTTCAATTTTGCATATCATTTAAATGAAGCATGTTCAATTTTTCATACCATTTAAATAGTGTGTGTTCAACATTTAATGTAATTTAAATGGATAACATTCAAAATCTCATACCCTTTAAATGGAATGCATTCAGCACTTGACCTTATTTAAAGTGTGCTCAAATTTATGTTGTTTAAATGAAGCGTGCTCAACTTTGCATGTCACGTGTTAAACAATGCTATTTAAATAGTGTGTGTTTAACATTTAATGTCATTTGAATGGAAAATGTTCAAAATTTGGTTCCCTTTAAATGTATTGTGTCTTCTACATTTGACCTCATTTAAACATGTTCAACTTTACATATCATGCAAATGGTGTTGAACTTTGCGTACCATTTAAATGGATTGGGTTCAACTTTGCACGTCATTTCAATGGAGCTCGTTAAACGTCTAATGCCATTTAAAGGGGGAATGGAACAAATGGAGCACTTACCAGCCTGTTTATTGTAGCAAGTTCCCCCGTTCAGGCAGGGCTCCCAGACGCACTCGTTTTCATCCTCGCAAACGTTCCGACTAGCTGAGAGGACACGACCTTCCCCACATCTGCAGAAGAGAAAATACACACAATTCTGTAACAAGTGTCTGGATAGAATCTCTCTCTCTCTCTCTCTCTCTCTCTCTCTCTCTCTCTCTCTCTCTCTCTCTCTCTCTCTCTCAGATATTAGCTCTGAGTCCCATCATAATTCAGTAGTAAGTGTCTAAACAGAATCTCTCTCTCTCTCTCTCTCTCTCTCTCTCTCTCTCTCTCTCTCTCTCTCTCTCTCTTAAATAGTAGCTATGAATCCCAACAAACATCAGTAGCAAATGTCCAGACAATCTGGACTCTCTCTCTCTCTCTCTCTCTCTCTCTCTCTCTCTCTCTCTCTCAAATATTAGCTCTGAACCCCAACATATTTCAGTAACAGGTGTCTAAACAGAATCTCTCTCTCTCTCTCTCTCTCTCTCTCTCTCTCTCTCTCTCTCTCTCTCAAATATTAGCGCTATGCATCCTCACTGCACTCAATAAATATACTATTGCAGAGATTAAAAAATGGAGCCATATGATATTAAGAGCTGCTAATAGCCTTTGCAAGTATTATCTAGACCCAGATATTCATCAGGTGAAAACTTAATGTTATTGCAAAATAATATATATATAATATACAGTATATATATATATATATATATATATATATATATATATATATATATATATATATATATATATATATATATATATATATATATATATATATATATATATATATATATATAATATAATGCAATATAAGGTGCATGATGAGAATATTCCAGAAAATAAGGTATCAAAAATACTTGATCATTAATTGGTGAAAACTAACACAATATTTCCAGGT
>NC_089785.1:25272706-25292706 GCF_040412425.1 Macrobrachium rosenbergii | reverse complement strand
CCAAACGAGGCACACTGGGCAGTCTAGCCCCCCTCCCCTCTCCCTGGGTCTTCCTTGGTCTTTCTTAGTCCCTGGGTCTTCCTTAGCCCTCCTCCCCTCTCCCCAAAAACCAAAAATAAACCCAGCAAAGCCCAACCAGCGTCTCCCAGCAAATAAAATGGACTGGATGGGGCCTCGGAAGTCGTTTAATAAGTACCACAGACGACCCACAGCCGACGTCTCTTCCCCGCCCCCGCAAAAACACACAAGAGCTTGAACAGTAAATCGGCAACAGCTGCTACAGCTGCTGGTCGCCAGAGAGAAACAGCTGCTAGCTCTCTCTTTGTCTCTCTCTCTCTCTGTCTCCCGAAAAAAGGGGAATTTTCCCTCCTCCGGGAGATCATTTACGTGACTGGAATCCGCGATTAAATGTTGAGAGTGTCAGAGAGGAAGTGAGAGAGATGCTGCTGAGTCTCTCTCTCTCTCTCTCTCTCTCTCTCTCTCTCTCTCTCTGTATAAGTGGGGAATGAAGCAGTCTAAGTGGCAGACAACTTACAGTATATAAAAAAAAAGTTATGTGCTAAAACAAGGGTTTGGGAGTTAATGGTTTAAATTTCACCGAAGCACATGACTTTAGTCTTATCCTAATTTGCAAGGAAGTGCTTCGTATATATTTAAAAAACTTTTTTGCTCCGTTGTGGAGATGAGAGAGAGAGAGAGAGAGAGAGAGAGAGAGAGAGAGAGAGAGAGAAGAGGTTCGAGTTCTTATATTGTCAAGTAGAATGGTATGATTATATATATATATATATATATATATATATATATATATATACATATATATATATATATATATATATATATATATACATATATATATATATATATATATATATATATATATATATATATATATATATATACATATATATATATATATATATATATATATATATATATATATATATATATATATATACATATATATATATATATATATATACATATATATATATACATATATATATATATATATATATATATATATATATATATATATATATATATATATATATATACATATATATATATACATACATATATATATATATATATATATATATATATATATATATATATATACATACATATATATATATATATACATATATATATATATATATATATATATATATATATATATATATATATATATATATATATATATATATATATATATATAGAGAGAGAGAGAGAGAGAGAGAGAGAGAGAGAGAGATCTATAACCAAAACCAAACCTAAAAATTAGGTTTAATTTATTTACAAACAAAAAAATCCATCTCTTACCATTATGGTAGTCACCATGAATCTTGAAGACGCTTACGCCCACGTATTCTGGAGACCCGCCCACGTGCACGCCCTCCTGCTTGTCAACCTCCAAGAGCTGCCGCCCTTCTAAGGACACGGAGGCGTTGTAGAGATCCCCTTCGCCGTCGTCGGCGGATAGGAAGGTGGCAGAGCCGTACCTGAATGGGTCATAGCAGAGGTCAAGGGTCATGGCAGAGGTCAAGGTCATCTTAATAATAATAATAATAATAATAATAATAATAATAATAATAATAATAATAATAATAATAATAATAATGTTGTTTTCTTTGTTTATATAAAAAACTAAATCTCTAAGAGAAACAACGTCTCGATATTATTTTAAGACGTGAAAAAAGTAAATTTTTGGTAAGTATGGGAAATGTTGTTTTACTTATATACTTAAAAAACTAATCCTTTAAAAAATCACTTTAACGAGAAAAAATAACATTTAGGGGAGAGAGAGAGAGAGAGAGAGAGAGAGAGAGAGAGAGAGAGAGAGAGAGAGAGAGAGAGAGAGAGAGGAATCTTTTTTTAACCTGATTATTCAAGAAGAGAGAGAGAGAGGAATCTTTTTTTAATCTGATTATTCAAGAAGAGAGAGAGAGAGAGAGAGAGAGAGAGAGAGAGAGAGAGAGAGAGAGTGAGGGAGAGAGCCCTTCGGAATATTCCCAAATCCAACCTTTCTAAAAAGAAAGTCGACCGAATTCGACAGCCTGAAAACCCCGAGGAGGAGGAGGAGGAGGAGGAGGAGGAGGAGGAGGAGGAGGAGGATAGAGTAACAAGGAAAGCAAAAATTACCATATTTGAAAACTCTGGAAATTCTCGAGTCTCGTTTTTCCTGCTTTCTCACGGCCCCGGCGAGAGAGAGAGAGAGAGAGAGAGAGAGAGAGAGAGAGAGAGAGAGAGAGAGAGGAATAGTTGCTACATAAAAACCCTTCAAAATCTAATATCAACTTTAGCCTTCTCTTGATGATGACAAAACAAAACACCCACAAAAAATAACCTCAACAAAACAAAGATAAACAAACGAATGAATGAACCGCCCAACACCAAATCATTCTTACCGAGAGGCAGTGAGGGTGTGCCAACGCCCGTCCGTCAGCTGCGCCTTCGTCAGGCACAGGGACCGCGGAGGATCCGGGTGGAGTTGCAAGACGAGGCATAGACGCCCATTCACCAATTCAAGGGCCAGCCTGTCACGCCCATGCTGGGATGAAAGGACTAAGAGTTCGCCTCGTAGAGTGAAGGTTCTGAATCTGCAGGATAGAGGTAGATGGACATTATATATATATATATATATATATATATATATATATATATATATATATATATATATATATATATATATATATATATACAGTATATATATACTTATTAATCAAACATTTTCCCACTATATCGATTCCTGTCAAGGTTTTAACACCCTTCCATTCAAACCTCTCATACCTGCTGGTCACAGAAAGGTCACAGACAAGTCACAGAAAGGTCAAAGAAAGGTCACAGAAAGGTCACAGAGAAGTCACAGACAGGTCACAGAAAGGTCACGGGAAGGTCACAGAAAGGTCACAGATCACACAAAGGTCACAGACAGGTCACAAAAAGGTCACAGACAGGTTACAGAAAGGTCAAAGAAAGGTCACAGACAGGTCACAGAAATATCACACAAAGGTCACACAAAGGTCAAAGAAAGGCCGCAGACAGGTCATAGAAAGTTCACAAACAGGTCACAGATAGTCACAGAAAGGTCACAGAAAGGTCACACAAAGGTCACAGACAGGTCACAGAAAGGTCACAGAAAGGTCACAGACATGTCACAGAAAGGTCACAGGCAGGTCTCAGAAAGGTCACAGACAGGTCACACAAAGGTCACAGACAGGTCACAGAAGGTCACACAAAGGTCACACAAAAGTCATGCAAAGGTCACAGACAAGTCACAGAGAGGTCACAGAAAGGTCACAAACAGGCCAAAGACAGGTCAAATCTCCTCTCCCCCCAAGCTCACCTGAGATGCAAGGTAGTGGTATAAGCCAGGGGCGTGAAGGACAGTGCCAACTTGACGTAGCTGTTCAGCTGGAACGACGCGGGCGTGGAAGTGGTGGCACATTGGGTACCGGACCATCCGGGTTGGCACTCGCATCTGAGGTACCCAGGGGAACCGTGGCACCTTTGGGAGGTCAGAGATAGAGGAAATAGTCAAATTTAATATATACATAAATCCTATACACTTCATATTTTCCCTCTGGGGAGTAACTATAAATAATGATAATCTAAGGGCCACAAACTCCCTAACTTATGCTTGATATCGTCCAGCCCGTGGCCAGCTTCTCACAACACTAGACTCTAGTAGGTTTGTGAAATTAAGGTGACTTCGGGAGAGCCTTGGAGAGGTACGTAGTGTCCTAAAGGATAGGACTTGACGTCTTGACTGTCTTTATGTTACCAGTTTTACTGAAGGTTTGGGTACATTATTCTATAGGTATAATTGCCTATGTATGTATGTATGTGTATATATATATACATACATACATATATATTTATATATATATATATATATATATATATATATATATATATATATATATATATATATATATATATATATATATATATATATATATATATATATATATATATATATATATATATATATATATATATATATATATATATATATATATATATATATATATATATATATATATATATATATATATATATATATATATATATATATACAAACACACGTATCCCATCTTAAAACATTTACATATCCATAACCCAACTGACTTAGAAACGCACACGACATGAATATGTGAATACTTGTCATTCTAAGTGTGTAGAAACAAATCTAATCTGTACAACATATAAAAATCCTCTTCTCTAAAGGCTATGGCATGTATGCTGGCAAAACAAACCATTTGAAGTTCATCTATTGCATCTGAAAGATTAGTTTTACGTTCTCCCAAGAAACAAAAACAAAACTCAGTGTCTGGAGGGGAGTGAAATCTGTTAATTTGCTTTACATGTTATGCTTGGGGTGACGGACAAACAAAGGTTGTAAGAAACATATAAAACTTATATCTGAGGGGAATGTGAGCTATTCATTTGTTCTTGATCGAAAGCTGGAGTTAATGTTTGATTTTTACATGTTTACCAGGTAGGGTCTGGACTGAGAAATGTAAATATAGGAATTCAAAGCTTGCTTGCAACAAATACGACGTACCATCTGCACTGCAATTTGTTTTAACCTGTTTATTTATTATTAAGTGTACCAAGGGTGAAACAAAAACATACTTTTATTTGTCGAGAATAAACAAAAACATACTTTTATTTGTCAAGAATAAACAAAAAGCTGCAAACATATAAAGGATATTAACCTCATTCTTCTGATCTGTTTACTGTGAAAGCCGGTATGATATCTTCTTATTTTCATATCCTCATATTTTGGATGCTCAAAAATTTTGTGGTTTTTATATAATACACAGACAGTAATGTGGCTGTTATGATACATAGCCAAGACATGTGGTTGTAGCTGTTATAATACTTAGAAGTATGTGGCTGTTAGAATACCAAGACAGAGTAAGGTGTCTGTTATAATACACAGATTATGTGGTTCTTATAATACTTACAGTCATGTGGCTGTTATGATACATAGAGTTATATAGCTGTTATAATACATAATGTTATGTGGCTGTTAAAATAGAGTTGTGTGGCTGTTATAATACATAGTTATGTAGCTGTTATAATACATGGTTATGGGGCTTTTATAGTACAAAACAGTTATGTGGCTGTTGTAATGCAAAGACAGAGTCAAGTGACTGTTATAATGCATAGAGTTATGTAGCTGTTATAATACATAATAGTTATGTGGCTGTTGTAACGCAATGACAGAGTCAGGTGGCTGCTATAATGCATAGAGTTATGTAGCTGTTATAATGCATAGGGTTATGTAACTGTTATAATACATAAGAGTTATGTGGCTGTTGTAATGCAAAGACAGAGTCAGGTGGCTTTTATAATGCATAGAGTTATGTAGCTGTTATATTACATAAAAGTTATGTAGCTGTTATAATACATAAAAGTTATGTGGCTGTTGTAATGCAAAGACAGAGTCAGGTGGCTTTTATATTACATAAGAGTTGTGTGGCTGTTGTAATGCAAAGACAGAGTCAGGTAGCTGTTATAATACACAGAGTTATATAGCTGTTATAATACATAATAATAGTCATGTGGCTGCTGTAATGCAAAGATAAAGTGAAGTGGCTGTTATAATGCATAGTCATGTGGAAGTTATTATACATAGAGCTTACAATACATAAGTCATGTGGCTGTTGTAATGCAAAGACAGAGTCAGGTGGCTGTTATAATACAGTCTTGTGGCTGTTATAATACACAGAGCTATTTGGCTGTTATAATACATAGACAAGAGTCACTTAAGCCACTTACCTTCCATGCACTCCACAGCTGAGACCACTCGACTCGCACTCCACAGCCGGGCAACCAGGCGAGCTGCCTTCACTGAGGATTTGATTGCCTAGGTCTATTAGCTATGATGGGCAAAGGAAACAGAGAATATAGCCGTTAGTATAGGGTTGTACCAAGTTTAGAAATATTTAAGTTATTAAGATTTACCAGTTGATTGATGACAATAATGATAACGATCACTCTTTCTACGCTCACCTCTCCGTTGATCCTCAAATTCCTCAGGCACCCCCTGAGGGGAAGCCCGGACACCGCCGTGGGCCACCCGTGAGCCGTCTGGGAAGGGGGCGGGTGTGAGAGCCCGCCCACCTGAAGGGGTTGAGCTGTGTTCAGGAGATTGGCGCCCCTCGGCAGCCTCGCCGCTCCTCTGCACGTATGGGCGTCAGGGGGGATGGGCGGAGAGAGTGTGGGCGTTGATGATGACGATGATGAGGAGGAGGAGGAGGCGTTTGAGGAAGGCCTGGGGGGAGGGCCATCTATGCTCCCGCCGGAGCATAGGTCGACGATCATTTCCACCAGCTGAGATGATTCGGAGAGACAAGGGTTTGTTAGGATATCAAAACACAGCCATTCAATGCATATACATTTACATATACATTAAAACTCACTCATACCTTATACTCATACTCGCACTCTCTAGATATGAAGACGATCCAGGGATCGCAGTGGTTAATCTTCCTATATATGAAGGCCCTTCCATCCTAGCATTTCACTTTCCCTAAAACATTCCTCAGCATTTATTAGCTCTCCCTTAACTTCTGGTCTAAATACAACCATTATTATCTAATTATTGAGTAATTTGATCTTCATCCCATTCTCCTTCGATGACCATACCACATAAAACTGATAACAAACATTTTATCCTACCATAATCTCCTATTCTCTTTACATGTCTAGACCATAAGAAACCTCTTAATTTCTCCACTTCAGTGACTGCCCTTGAAGTTTTACCCCTTCATATATTTCCCACTCAACCAGAAACAAATCAAAATAACTCTCGACTCACCTCGTCCTTCCAGATGACGTCGAGTCTGTGCCACGTCGAATCCGCGAGCGAGTAGGAAGCGTTGAGGTTGAGCACCGAAGGCCCAGCTCCGAGGTCGAGCAACAGGGAGGGTCGACCCCCTCGGAGCTCGAGGGAGAACATGTCGCTGTAGGTCGCCGAGGGCATGACCAAGTGGTCTGGGCCAGAGTACAGGAGAGTCGCGTCTTCGCTGCTGGTGAAGAAGTCCAGGCTGATGTGGACGTCTGCGCATGAGGGTATGGACGGCACCCATGCCCATCCTCCTCCGCCCTGCTGAGGATGATGCCCTGAGGATGCCATTGGGCCTCCTCCTCCACTACTAATTCCACCACCACCTCCTCCCCCTCCTCCTCCTCCCCCTCCTCCTCCTCCTGTTCCTCCGCCTTTCCTACCTCCGCCCTCGAAGTGACGGATGAGGACCTTGCATCTGGAGCCGGTGGTTCCGTGAGGACAGATACACCTGAGGAAGGAACCGGAATGTGAATGTCCTTAATGAGTAAGGTTTTCTCTCTCTGTCTGTCTCTCTCTCTCTCTCTCTCTCTCTCTCTTAAACAAATGCCCATACAAATATATTTCTTGTCAACAAGCTGGTTCCTCGAATAGAAGACGGCTCTATAAAGAACATACCTTGAATTACCGAAACGTTAATGAACATCATTTTAAAAAACACACACACACATACACAGACACATACATACACACACAAACACACATGCATATACACACATACACACACATATACAGTACATGAGGTGAGACAGTGTCTACAAAGACACGTACATGTGTTTTAAGTAAAACAGGATCCCTTTGAGCCCACTGTGTAAAAAGTACACACAATGCACACTAAAAAACACACATACACACACAAACACACATACATACACACATACACAGCACATAAAGTGTGAGACAAGTGTTTACAAAGACACACACCTGTGCCTCAATTAACCTCACCTAGTTCCAGTATCGGTAGGAATACACCTGCCTCCGTTCAAACAGGTGTCAGGGGAGCAGGTGCCGTCCTCGAACTCGGGGGGACTCTGACAGCTGCAGCCATTTTGTATGTTGACCCAAGGCCCCACCAGGGCAGAAGTGTTGGCGTCGACGACGGAGAAACCGCTGCCCAGGGACACGCGAGCGGAGCAGCCCTCCCTGCAGATGCTAGACTGGTCGTGGGAGTTTTCCTTACACGCCCCCACGCCCACGTCGAGAACGCTCACGCCCATCGCGTGTTCCAGCTGTTGAAGAGATATGAGAATCATCATTATCAATCATTATCATTATCAACAATGATAGAGGATTGAAAGGTCAATAGGAAAGGAAATCTGGTGAATTCCAGTGAAGGATCTAAACGGGGCATCCCCATTTGCCAAGTATGACCAATGAGGGCTAATCCTATTTAGGCACTACTCATAAACACACCTGTCTCCACTGTAGGAGGGATTTGATATAAAGAAAAAAGTCAGGGACGGGTATATATAGAAGTGAGTAAGGGGGGCATCACCATCTGTCCTTAATGTTTTAATCCTCAGAGCTCAAAAACAGGTGATATGCAATTAATGAATATACTAAAAGGGCAGCCCTCCCTGTTATGTGTGACCTTCTTTGACCCTCTAGAAACTTATTAAACTTATACATGGTGACCTCACTTTTGAACCAATCAGTGAATTCAGTGGAAGGCCACAGAGCAGGGCAGTCCTTCCTATTTATCTATGACCTTGTTTGGCCCTCTAAAGACTATTAAATTTTGCATATTGTGACCTCATTTCTATGACTCAATTTTTGACCCCTAAAGTCTCATTACACTTGCATATTGTGACCTCACTTCTAAACCATTTTGACCTTACCTATGATCCTTTGAAGACTTATCAAACCAGTAAATTATGACCCCAGTTCTATGAACTTATCCAAGACATGATTTATGACCTCTAAGGAGTTACTAAACGCGTCAATTGTGACCTCAATTCTAAACCATCATCTATTAGCGGTTCTGAGTCTTTTTGGTGATGGCACCCTAACTAATGAATAAAATTTTATAATATATATATATATGTATATATATATATATATATATATATATATATATATATATATATATATATATATATATATATATATATATATATATATATATATATGTATATATATATATATATATATATATATATATATATATATATATATATATATATATATATATATATATATATATATATATATATGAGTAGACACACTGATAATAATTAGATGAAGACTTCTGTAAACTTATTTTCTTTACAAATGTTCATTGAGATGATTCAGCCAAGACAAAATTCATGGCAATCTTGTGGCACCCCTGGGCACTGTCTGTGGCACCCCAGGGTGTCACGGTACCCCTAGGCACTGTCTGTAGCACCCCAGGGTGTCACGGCACCCCTAGGTACTGTCTTTGGCACCCCAGGGTGTCACGGCACCCCTAGGTACTGTCTGTGACATCCCAGGATGTCACAACACCCAGTTTGAGAATCACTGATTCTATAACCTCATCTATGATACCTTATACTTTTCTACTTGACCTGAGCTCACCTCCTGTTTCCTGTGTAGGAGGATATGGTGGAGGTTCGTAGGAGAAGGAGAGGTCAGCCAGATCCTGGTCGAAGGAGTGGGAGGACCTCTAACCTGTTGGACGGACACTGCTTCTACTTCCTCCTTGCTGAAGGACACCCATTCTCTCACCATGGACACCAGATAGTCCAGGAGGTTCATGTCGTTCTGCATCATCATCATAATAATAATAATAATAATAATAATAATAATAATAATAATAATAATAATAATAATAATAATAATAATAATAATAATAAATTGCAGGAGATTTTTATCTTTCCACATATACATAAGTAATAAGTTACTTTAGTTATTTAATCTCTATTTCTTTTTCCAGTCTGTGTAAGGAATCTCTCTCTCTCTCTCTCTCTCTCTCTCTCTCTCTCTCTCTCTCTCTCTCTCTCTCTCTCTCTCTCAATTTACAGAACCAGAAAGGTCCCTAAATTCGTGTAAATAACTTCAGTAAATAATTGTGAGACCAGTCTCTCTCTCTCTCTCTCTCTCTCTCTCTCTCTCTCTCTCTCTCTCTCTCTCTTTCAATTTACAGAACCAGAAAAGTCCCTAAATTCGTGTAAATAACTTCAGTAAATAATTGTGAGACCAGTCTCTCTCTCTCTCTCTCTCTCTCTCTCTCTCGCTCTCTCTCTCTCTCTTTCTCTCTCTCTCTCTCAATTAGAAAACCAGAAAGCGCACGGAATTCTTATAAATAATTTATGTCAACAGCTGTGGAACCAATCTCTCTCTCTCTCTCTCTCTCTCTCTCTCTCTCTCTCTCTCTCTCTCTCTCTCCCACCTACCTTTTCCTCCCTGACAATCCTGTAAGGGTTAATGGCCAGAGTTATGGGCGTGGCCGCTTTAACCTCCCGATAACTTAAAGATTTGACCCTCACAGTGACATTAGCGCTGACCCCGGACTGACCTTGGCTCTCGTCGCTGACGGAGAAGCCGAGGTCATAACTGCAAGAGAAGAAGAAGAAGAAAAAGATGATTAAAAAAACTGAGGCACAAAAAAGGCAGGTAAAAGATTGTGGAAGCCATTAGGAAGTCCATGATTATTTTGTAATTATTTTTTTATTTATTCTGAAAGCTGTGTCAGGGATATTCACTGATGATTGAATATTGAATATGTCAGTTAATATTAGGTCAAAGTTCATCTTTTTCTTTGTGCCTGAAAGTATCTTAGGAAATGAACGAATGTAATTTTCATTGGGAACATCGAATAAAATGAAAGTGTTTCATTAAAAAAAATCTTTGATCTTAAATTTATCTACTTTTTATTAAAGGAAGATATTGATAAATTCTTTCCATTAAATCAAATATTAGCATCAAAATATTTCAACTGTTTTGTCAAAAATTGTAAAAAAAAAGAAGAAAATATTTAATTCAGTTAAAATAACTTCACTTATTCCAAATATTTACCCTGAAAAAAAAAAAACTAGGAATGGAATGGAAGATAGATCTTAGGCCAAAGGCTAAGCACTGGGAGCTATGAGGGCATTCAGCCCTGGAAAGGAAACTAAGAGTAGGTAGTTTGAAAGGTGTAACAGGAGGAAAACCTCAAAGCAGTTGCACTATGAAATAATTGTTAGGAGAGGATGGATAACAAGATGAAAGAAAGGTAATATGAATGGAGGTACAGTAAAAAGAATGAAAGGGGTTGTGGCTAGGGGCCGAAAGGAAGCTGCAAAGAACCTTTAGTAGTGCCTACAGTACACCCTGTGAGGTGCACTGTCGGCATTAACCCCCTACGCGGAGAAAAAAAATTCTAACTTAAAATTATGTTGAGTGGATCTTTTAGTCCCAAATTTATCATTACGCCAAACCCTCTGAAAAAAACATACCCTCGACATGTAAAAAAACCCAAACCCCACCATAAAGAAAAACATACTTTTATGGGTCAACTAAAACTCCACCCAGATAAAAAAAAAAAACGCTGAAAAGTCTACGATTCCCCCCAAAGACATACACACTGAAGGTTCAATGAAACCCCCCTCCAAAAAAACACGCACTGAAGATCCAAAAACGCCCCCTCCCCAAAAAAACATACACTTAAGATTAAAAGTATCCCCCCCTGAAGAGTCAACGAACACTCCGAAAAAACTTACACTGAAGATTCAAGAAGGACTCCCCAAAAAAAACATACACACTGAGGATGAAATGAACCCCCCAAAAAACACACACTGAAGATTAAACAACCTCCCCTCAAAAAATCATACACTAAAGATAAAAAACTCCCCCTCAAAAAACACACACTGAAGATTAAAATATCCCCTAAAAAAACACTGAAGATTAAACACCACCAAAAAAAAAAAACATTGAAGATTCAATAACCTCCCCTCAAAAAACATACACTGAAGATTAAATACCACCCTAAAAAAACCATACACTGAATATTAAACAACCCTCACAAAAAACACACTGAAGACTAAAAAACCTCCCTCAAAAAAAAGCCCACAAGATTAAACAACCCCCAGACCCTAAAAAAAAATACCCCAAAAATCCAACTAAAACACTAACCCTAGAAAAACATACATAAAAAAAAACATCAGCCAAAGAAGGCTAACGGAGCAAACCCACCTTCCATCTCTGGTAGCAGGCTTCATGGAGAGATCCCCAGTCTTGGCGTTGAGCGAAAAATTCGGGTGTTGCTGTTGTTTCCACTTGTAGGTCTTGGACGCGGCGTCCCAGTCGTCGGGGTCCTTCACGTATATCCTACCCAGGGGCACCTCCGTCGCCTGGGGCTGCAAAGGATTGAAGGACTCCTTGAGATAAGGTAATGAGGATTCTGAAGACAATATCATTTAGGATGGGATACAGGGAAAGGGTTCACATACTGTAGGTTAGTTTAGGATATGAAGAGCAGAAGTCCTTGACACATATCCTACCCAGGAGCACCTCTGTCATCTAGGCCTGTGAAGGATTGAAGGATTCCCCCAGATTAGGCAGTAAGGATTCAGAAGACAATATAAATAGGATGGGATGCAGGTAATGCGGTCAGATAGGATGGCTAATTTAGGATTGGTGGTAATTAAATGAATATAATTACGTCTCTCTCTCTCTCTCTCTCTCTCTCTCTCTCTCTTTCTCTCTTTCAGTTTAACATCAGTATAAACCCTGTCAAATTTGCAGTGAACCTCTCTCTCTCTCTCTCTCTCTCTCTCTCTCTCTCTCTCCACTTTCTCTTTCTCTCTCTTGCTCTCTCAGTCTCTCTCACATTCTGGTTCCCAACATTCTAATCAACAACTGTCCCATTAAAATTTTATCTCTCTCTCTCTCTCTCTCTCTCTCTCTCTCTCTCTCTCTCTCTCTCTCTCTCTCTCTCTCTCTCTCACCTGGACCGTATGTACAGTGATAATCTTGGACGCAGGCGCCATTGGATTGTCGTTTAGATCTGCGACGTGTAACGTCAAGGTAACGGTAGCTGACAGTGGGGGGGATCCTGCGTCCCCCACCAGTAAAGGAACTAAAAGGGCGCGTCGCTCCTCCCGGTCAAGGGCGCTCCTCGTCGACACGACGCCCATGCCTCGACCTTCGTCGCCTCCTTCGGGAGAAAAGAGAAAGTAAATGTTTTAGAGGATGGTGATTAATGAAAGTAACTGAGAGGTTCTCCCCCTTCGTCGCCTCCTTCAGGAGAAAAGGAATGAAAATATTTTTTAGACGAAGGACGCTCATGAAACTGCTTGTCAGTTTCCTATTGACCCGTTTGATAAACAAATAAAAAAAAAAAACAGTGAATTGGAATATGAGGGGCAGACCCATTTGATAAAAAAAACAGAGAGAAGTGGAATATGAGAGGGACAGACCCATTAGCTAACCAAGCCATCAAAAAATAAAAGTTTAAATAAGGGTGGGCGAAGACGAATCTAAGAAGGGCAGACCCACTGGATAACCAAACTACCAAAAAATAAAAAAATGCAAATTTCAATATAAGAAGGGCATACCCCACCAACCCACCCCAAAAAACCACACTTACTCCTCTCGAATCGAACTTTGACCGCTGACTTGATATGGGGCGGGGCCCTTGGGTCCAGGGCTATCGTGAAGGGGGGCCCGTGACCTTCCCTCCAGTCGTCGGGGTCACCCAACTTGACCTCGGCCACGACCTTCGGCTTCGCGTTCTCCAGAACCTGGACCTCTTGTGGATTTGCCAGGAACGGTGGATTATCATTGACGTCCGTTACATTAACCTGTTAATAATAATAAAAATAATAATAATAATAATAATAATAATAATAATAATAAAAACAAGAGAACTTTCGTGTAAAACAAATCCACATCTTCAGGACGGCGCGAACAAGCTATACCGCTCTCCCATGCACTTACCGACAGCGTAGCCGTCGTCGTTCTGGGTGGAATACCGTCGTCGGTAGCCAGAACCAGCACGTTGTGGACGTCGGCCGTTTCCCTGTCCAGGCCACCGACCAGTCGGACCGTTCCCGACCTGTCGACGCCAAAAATTCCGCCCGGGTCGCTCGCCGGGGCGACGGAGTAGCTGACGCGACTTTTCCCGCCCTGAGGTGGGGCGAGAGCGTTTGGATTCTTTAGTGGAAAATTAAGGTGGTTTGGAAAATGATTATTATGAGGTCGTTTGGTGTCAGCAAATGAAGATGGGGAAAATGTTTGGATTTTTTAGTGGAAAATTAAGATGACTTGGAAAATGTTTGTATTTTTCAGTGAAAAATTTAGATGATTTCGAAAATGTAGCAAATGAAGATGGAGAGAGTGTTTGGATTCTTTAGTGGACAATTAAGATGGTTTGGAAATTGTTTGTATTTTTCAGTGAAATACTAAGATGATGGAGAAAATGTTTGTATTTTGTAGTGAAAAATTAGAATGATTTGGAAAATGTTTGTATTTTTTAGTGAAAAATGAGAATGATTTGGAAAATGTTTGTATTTTTTAGTGAAAAATGAAGTTGATTTGGAAAATGTTTGGATTTTTTTTTGTGAAAAATGAAGATGATTTGGAAAATGTTTGTATTTTTTAGTGATATATTAAGATGATGGAGAAAATGTTTGTATTTTGTAGTGAAAAATTGAGATGATTTCGAAAATGTTTGTATTTTTTAATGAAAAATTAGAATGATCTGGAAAATGTTTGTAATAATAATAATAATAATAATAATAATAATAATAATAATAATAATAATAATAATAATAATAATAATAATAATAATAATAATAATAATTACGTACATACATAAATATAATAAGCCTTTTATTTCTTAGGAATAGCATTTTCTCATTTCCTGAGAATTATATTTTGCATAACGACAAAAACAGCCCCATAAAATATTATAAAAGTTGAATTTTCTTCCATCTGAACTTAAAACATTACAACATTACATTTCAGCATTATGATTACTACACACTACAACGTATAACATTATTAATCCCCAGACGTTTTACATTTTAAATAACATTTCAGATAAAACCTTGGTTAATGTTCTGCATATTCCTCCTCATTTACAATTTCCTCTCAGTCAAAAATATCTCTTTAATAACCACCCTTACTTAAAAAATATTCACTTTATATTATTGCAAAATAAATACACATCAGTTCTCCCTTACTCAAAAATATTTATTTTACAGTATTCCTCTTTAAATATCAATACCCCCTTCCTTAAAGATATTAACTCTATAATATTCCCTTTTATATATTGGTGTATATTTTGCAACATTTCTCTTTATATATCAATATGTATTTTACAATATTCGTCTTGAAATATCAATTCTCCCTTATCAAAAAATAGTTATTTTAACAATATTCCTCTTTATATATCAATTCCCCAAAAACATTTATTTTACAATATTGTAAAATGTATATACATCAACTCTCCCTTCCGCAAAAACATTAATTTTACAATATTGTAAAACAAATACACATCAATTCTCCCTTACTCAAAAACTTATTTAACAACATTCTTCTTTATATATCAATTCCCCCTTCCACAAAAACATTTATTTTTCAATTTTCTAAAATAAATATACATCAATTCTCCCTTCCCCAAAAACATTTATTTTACAATATTGTAAAACAAATACACATCAATTCTCCCTTACTCAAAAATATTTATTTAACAATATTCTGCTTTATATATCAATTCCCCCTTCCACCCCCCCCAAAAAAAAAACATTTTACGTTTATTTTCCCGACCACTAAGACCGCCTTTAAACGCCAGACCTTATTACAGCTGTTATACGAGACATGTTTTTTTTGCCAAATTTTTAAAAAATTTTTTTTTTTGCATGATTATGCAAAAGCTCGCCTCAGAAAGCACGTATATATTTATGTACTTTTTCCCCCCTCTATGCCAGTAGGAAATGAGGAGGAGATTGCTTTCTCCAGAGGAGAAAGTGAAAAAAAAGAAAGCAAAAATGCAAACAAAGAGAGAGAGAGAGAGAGAGAGAGAGAGAGAGAGAGAGAGAGAGAGAGAGAGAGAGTCCCTGGAGGGGAGGGCCAAAGCTTAACAAATTTCTTTCTCTTCGTTCCTTAGCATTTTTTGGAGAACGTGGCCCCAAGTGGTATTTCGCGAGAGAGAGAGAGAGAGAGAGAGAGAGAGAGAGAGAGAGAGAGAGAGAGAGAGAGAGAGAGAGAGGAAGGGAAATTCAAGAATTTCTAGACTGATATTCAACGTAGCTGAAGAGACCTCCTCGTAAAGAACAAGAGAGAGAGAGAGAGAGAGAGAGAGAGAGGATAAAAGTAGTAGAATGGAGAAGTAAAATGTCTAAGGAGAAAATCTGAGACGTGAGGAAAGAGAGAGAGAGAGAGAGAGAGAGAGAGAGAGAGAGGTGTAAAAATAAAAAGAACAAGAATAAAAAAATTAAATGCCTGAGAAGAAAAGCCATGACGTGAGGTAACAATAGAGAGAGAGAGAGAGAGAGAGAGAGGGGTGGGGGTGGGGGGGGGGATAGCAGTCTCTTTGGTCAAGAAAGAAAAATGATCGGGTCTCCTTGTGGGCGGACAGAAAAAGCGGAGATGATTAAGATATATTAAAACGGAGATGGGGCGAGAGAAAAAAAAGAGGAAGGAGAAAAAAAAGAGAGAGAAAAAGAGAGAGAAAAAAGAGAAAGAGAGAGAGAGGAGAAAGACGACGGATTAAAAATATATGTCAAAAGGAGAATGAAAATCTTGAAGGGGTTGGAAGTGATCTTGAGATGATACTTGGGATCTTGGGATTAAAACGAGAGAGAGAGAGAGAGAGAGAGAGAGAGAGAGAGAGAGAGAGAGAGAGAGAGAGAAAGTAAGTTTTATTTCACTGGATGTTAATTATTCATGAGATTGCATACAGATAAGAATATCATGAGTTGATAGCTGTGATCTTGGGATTAAAACGAGAGAGAGAGAGAGAGAGAGAGAGAGAGAGAGAGAGAGAGAGAGAGAGAGAGAGAGAGAGAGAGAGAAAGTTATTTACTCGTGAGATATATGCATATAGATAAGAATATAATAAGTTGATATCTGGGATCTTGGATTAAAACGAAAGAGAGAGAGAGAGAGAGAGAGAGAGAGAGAGAGAGAGAGAGAGAGAGAGAGAGAGAGAGCCCTTACTGATCCAACTAACTAATGAAAATCATGTAATAATTTCAAGCCATTTTTAAAGATCCCTAGAATATTCTTTACATTATTTCAAACTGTATTTTATACTTGAATCATCACATTCCCTCTTTCCCCAATCTTGTTCTTCTTTATTAATTATATTCAATTTCTTGTCCTGACTAATATAATTCATGACTAGAAACATTAGGCAAACAAGTAAAAAAATGCGCCAAAGTTTCTTCGGCGCAATCGAGTTTTCTGTACGGCGTATAATCAAGGCCACCGAAAATAGATCTATCTTCCGGTGGTCTCGGTTTAATGCTGTATAAGCCGCGGCCCATGAAACTTTAACCACGGCCCGGTGGTGGCTTGGCTTATATCGTTGCCAGACGCACGATCCATGGCTAACTTTAACCTTAAATGAAATAAAAACTGCAGAGGCTAGAGGGCTGTAATTTTGTACGCTTGATGACTGGAGGGTGGATGATAAACATACCAATTTGCAGCCCTCTAGCCTCAGCAGTTTTTAAGATCTGAGGGCGGACAGAAAAAAGTGCGGACGGACAGACAAAGCCGGCACAATAGTTTTCTCCCGTCTGAGAAATTATCACCAATAGTAAGCAAGATATTTGTCCTTCTTGGAAATACAACTAATTTCCTCTGGGAACACTCTTTTCAATTCCTCCGATTAATCCCACACTAACACACGCTGAAAATGATTAATAACAGCAGAGGAAAAATAATCACTAATAATCTCTCGTAGCAGCAGTTCGCTATTATAACAAAATATCTGTTTTCTGAAATAATTCTCGGCGACATTTTCTGATACCGCATCTGCTCTCAATGCCATTCCACATTGAGGCGACTGACGTGTATCTGGTTTGTATATCCTCGGGCTGACATCTCTGTTATTCGTTCCTGATTAAGTCTGTTTCTCAGGAGTTTGTTTCAGCTTCGGGATGGTTATACGAGAGAAGGGAATTTTTCTTTTTTTTACATCAGTCAGATTTGGTCATTACTCCAATTTTTTGTGGAAGGTGGCAGATAATCCTGCTTTGTTTTTTCCTGTAGCCTGTGTCGTGGTTGGCAGTGATCTCAGTTTGTCAGTGAGTACTTATGATTTTTAGTATGTATGTATGTATGTGTATATGTATACACACACACACACATATATATATATATATATATATATATACATACATATATATATATATATATATATATATATATATATATATATATATATATATATATATATATATATATATATATATATATATATATATATATATATATATATATATATATATATATATATATATATATATATATATATATATATATATAAAATGAGACAACCAAAATAAACTGTCAACTTCTATTGAACCTGTTCGCAACGTGTGTGCAATAAGTTACAGACGTGTTTATGACGTGTTCTACTGCAGAGTGAACGCGCCCGTAGATTGATTAAGCAGTACGCAGTACCCTAGGATAAGCTGGGTAGGACGTGGCTGCTTTGGGCATGATATGAAGGATATGGCACCCTAGGATGGTTAGGGTAGGCCACAATACCATAGGACATGTTAATTAAAGAACAGAACCCCAGGACAGGTTAGGTAGAACACTGTTTTTTTATGATGGCCTAAATAGGAATGTCAACATCTTATGAGTTAGTAGTGAATGGTACCTTAAGGAAGGATGCATACGATATGGTACGCTAAGATTGGCTAGGTAGGGTAAGGGATCCTAGGATGGGTTAGGTAGGATAAAGAATTTCATACAGGTAAGCCAAGAAACAGCACCCTAGGATAGGTTAGGTACAATACAATACAAAGTATCCTAGGATAAGTTAGGCACTCAGATACATTAGTTTAAGATCAACGGACCAGTCCTACAGGTAGGTGAGAAACACTACTCAGAAGATTTTAAGATAGGCATGCTAGGCTAGTCTCCTAGGAAAAAGAGAACCGCCACTGAAAAACCCTTAAGATTAACATGCCAGTTTCCTGAATAACTGAGAACCACCACTCAACTATAAACAAACCCGAAACCAACCCAGAACTCATATACAGGAGTCTATAAAGTCCTCACCCCATCAATATCATGAGCAGTGAAGGTGGCAAGCAGCGTCCCTGGGGGAGTGTCCTCAGCCAAGGTCAAGTGGGCGTGGTCCCTCGTGAAGACGGGGGCATTGTCGTTCGCGTCGACCAAATTTAAGTTGACCCAGGCCCCGTCGACGTGGTACATGTCGTTCCAGCCTTCGTCGCCCTGAAAGGGAGACAGCTTTTTGCCTTCATTAACTTAAAAGCTTCGGAAGGGAGTTTGAAGTGGCTGGGTTTTGTCTCAGACAAGAGGGTGAGGTTGGGATCTGGATTCAGGCTGGGGTTTTAGAGAGAGAAAGAGGCAGAGACAGAGATTTAATTATATATATCTCTAAAACATATATTTACATCTACGCCGCTGTGGATTTCTTCGCCGTTTTAGTGACTCGTGCTATCGTGAGATTTTTATAAATAATAATAACAACAACAAATTGGCTACGTACCATATCCGAGACCTGAACCTTGAACTTGAAGCCCTTTCTGTGCTCTTCGTTCTCGTAGTCCAAGGGCTCCACAGCCCTCAGGTCCCCGCCAGGAGTGCCCGTCTTGCGCCCGTCTACCCTGAACATCTCCCACCCTCTGCCACTGCCTGGCACCACCTGCAGAAGGAGAGTTAACGGAAGACTTAGAAGATCTCAGACGGGAGTTCGAGCCCCGGCTGGGCATGGGAATATCTTCATTTCTTTCTTCATTCGGATCTAGGCTTAGCAGTGAGAAGTTAATGGGGGCACCAGTGTATATGTGTATATATATATATATATATATATATATATATATATATATATATATATATATATATATATATATATATATATATATATATATATTTATAAAACAGCAGTACAAATAAGATGCTTATTCACAGCCATATTATAACAGCCCCATGTAAAAACACCTCAATTATGAACAAGACTCAAATACCCGTG
>NC_089785.1:25245206-25270206 GCF_040412425.1 Macrobrachium rosenbergii | reverse complement strand
GAGAGAGAGAGAGAGAGAGAGAGAGAGATTTCCTTTCTTTTCTTTTGCCTAAGAGTGGCTTTTCCTTGTCTAAAACTACAGGTAGGAAGAGTTAAAATAAAAAAATAAAGCTTCTAGTTGAGAGGTTTGCTTTCTCTGAAAAAAAAAAAAACCCTAGGAAGAAATATCAGGAGATATTTGTTTCCCGAACTTATACTTTCAACTTATACCTTATGCCAAGAGAAAGGAAAACTAAGTGGTTATTATTCCAAAAGAATGAAGAGAAAGTGAAAAGGCTTTCTAAAACAGAAAGTGAAAGTCTTTCTACCAACTCTTTGAAGTGAAGAGACAATGGGCCGAAGTACCCTTCTCAACATGTGAAGAAAAAGACACCCACACAAAAAAAAAAACAATGGTTTCTCATCTCTACAGAGAGATAATGTGTCAAGGTAGGCTTATAGTTTCTAAGGCTACAGAAAAAAACACAAAAAAAAACCAGTAGGTACAAAAAACACACCCCATAAAAAACAATGTTTTCTCATCTTTACAGGGAGACAGTGTGTCAAGACAGAACTACAGTTTCTAAGGCTACAGAGAAAAAAAAACACAAAATACATAAAAAAAAACAATAAAAAAAAATCTGTAGGTAAACTTCAACAAGAAATATTCTAACCATAGGCCTACCCTAGGTACACGGGAAGAAGGTGAAGAGGTATTTTGCTTAAAGAGTTTTTTTTTTTTATTTCCTAAGCCTACAGCTACAGTCAGGAAATAGAGAGGAAAGAGTCTTTCCTCAACTAATAGTTTTAGAGAGAGAGAGAGAGAGAGAGAGAGAGAGAGAGAGAGAGAGAGATGAAGAAGAAAAGTTGCTTCCTCAAAATAATAGTTAGAGAGGAGAAAGTAGGGGAGAGAGAAAAAGCGTGAGATGATTTTTGAGAGAGAGAGAGAATATCAACAAGCTTCAAAAACCCCCTTGAAACAAAACAACAAAACAGAGAGAGAGAGAGAGAGAGAGAGAGAGAGAGAGAGAGAGAGAGAGAGAGAGAGAGAGAGAGAAAATCAACAAGCTCCAAGAACCCCACCTTGAAACAAAACGAAAGAGAAAGAAAAGCTTCGAGAGAGAGAGAGAGAGAGAGAGAGAGAGAGAGAGAGAGAGAGAGAGAGAGAGAGAGAGAGAGAGCACACCCAAAACTCACCTTCGGGCGTGTTTTCGGAGATGGTGGCATTAATCGTCGAAATTGGGAAGAAAGGGGCGTTGTCATTGATGTCCTTGAGATTGACGTGCACAGCCGTGTACGCATCGTACTCCCCGTCCGTCACTTTGACCTTCAGGCGCCACTGTGACCTCCCGTTGGGCGGGTCACGGTCGAGAGGCTGAAAATAAACAGAGGATTTACTGATCTTTTGACCTCTCTCAGATTCCCAGAGGCGGATTATATAGGCCTAACGGTGGCCCCAAGAGATTCTTGGAAGCCATTAGGCCTAATGCTGACCAAAGGCCTAAAAAACGGAGAATTATTTAAATTCTTAGCTTTTAGACTCTTGGACATATACCATAGGCCTATTAAAAAAGGAATTATTCGCTTTTTTTAGCTTTACCATAGGCCTATAAAAAATAATTATGTAATTCTTCATCTTTTAAATACTTGGAGACGTACCACAGGCCTGTTAAAAAAGGAACTGTTTAATTCTTCAGCATTATTCGCTTTTTTTTAGCTTTACCATAGGCCTATTAAAAATAATTATAAAATTCTTCAGCATTTAGATTCTTGGAGACGTACCATAGGCCTATTAAAAACGGAAATTATTTAAATATTTAGCTTTTCGATCCTTAGAGACGTACCATAGGCCTATAAAAAACGGAAATTATTTAAATATTTAGCTTTTCGATCCTTAGAGACGTACCATAGGCCTACTGGCGACAAGAGACTGAAATTTAAAAGAGAAACATTTCTAATTTTAACGTTCCATAGGCCTAACGGTCCCCAGGAAGCTGAAATTAAAAAAAAAGAAAATTATCTATTTCTTTACATTTCTCAGATTCTCGGAGATACACTATAGGCCTACTGGTGACAAGATTTGAAATTTAAAATTGGATAGTTAATATTTTTAACTTTTAGATTCTATTGAGATATTCCATAGATAGGCCTAAGGTTGACCAAGAGGCTGAACCACATGAAAAAAAAAAAACAGGATTTTCAAACGCAATTTTGATAAAAAAAAAAATCTCACTTTCAGACTGCAACTGAAGGACTGAAAAAAAAATGCAAAATAATGATGAAAAAGGTCAAAATATTCAGTACGAGGTCACTGTCAAGGACTCAGGTCAAAACACGATAAAAAACCATTACCAAAGTAAAAATACTTAACTCTCAGTCTCTCTCTCTCTCTTTCTTCAGTCTTAAACCTTCCAGACTTCTCAAACCCTTCCAGTTTTCTCATATTTTTTCTAATGGACCTCTCATATTTTTTTTTATTTAAATGCTAAACTCTCTCTCTCTCTCTCTCTCTCTCTCTCTCTCTCTCTCTCTCTCTCTCTCTCTCTCTCTCTCTCTCTCTCTCGGAAAAAAACTAAAATGTTTTTCCACTCCTTCCAGATATCTGAAAAGATCCTTCACAAAGGAATCTTGACCTAAACCCTGATAAAATAAGGAAAAAAAATGTCTATATTTTTTCCCATTCATGAAAAAATATATATATGCAATCAGTTCCACATGTTACAAAAAAAACCCTAAGTCTGGCAACGGTCTTTTCAAAAATTGGAAAAAAAACACGAAAAACTGCTTTCAATAAAATATCCCGTTTTGGTCCTAAAAATAAGATAAAAATAAAAAATAAAAAAATGGTTAAAAAGATACCATGCATGAATAAGGCCTCTTATAAGTGGGGTGGATGTTTCATTCTATAAAACCCAGGGGTCTGGGACCCCCCCAAAAACTTTATATATATTTTTTTAGTTCAATTTATTTTTTTATGTTTGTTTTCACGAGAATCGTTTTCTGCTTAGAAAAAATATTATTGTTATGAAGACATTTCAAAAGGTCTTTAAAATCATCATTATGGCTAATTCACTGATCTGACCTGTTCATATTCTTGACCTTGATCACACTTAACTGCACATTCTTACACTTGCTTGCCAAATTTGCTTCAAAATCCAAAGTTGAAAGCACTTGGTCACGCTTAATTGCACATTTTTACACTTGCTTGCCAACATTCTCTTCAAAATCCAACGCTGAAAGCACTTGGTCACACTTTCTTGCACATTTTTACACTTGCTTGCCAACATTCTCTTCAAAATCCAACGCTGAAAGCACTTGGTCACACTTACCTGCCCATTTATACACTTGCTTGGAAACATTTGCTTCAAAATCCAACACTGGAAGCACTTGGTCACACTTGCTCACCAACATTTTCTCAAACATTATCCATAATGCGCAAGATTGGCGCAATCTCGAAAAAGCGCAAGGGCTGGAAAATGCGCAATCTCGAAAACGCGCAAGAGGTGGAAAATGCGCAATCCCGAAACGGCGCAAGAGGTGGAAAATACGCAATCTCGAAAACGCGCAAGAGGTGAAAAATGCGCATTCTCGAAAATGCGTGAGGTGGAATATGAGCAATCTCGAAAATGCGCAAGGTGGAAAATGCGCAATCTCGAAAACGCGCAAGAAGGGGAAAATACGCAATCCTCGAAAATGCGCAAGAGTGCGGTGGGTTAATGCGCAATCTCGACAACGCGCAAGAGGTGGAAAATGCGCAATCTCGAAAACGCGCAAGAAGTGAAAAATCCGCAATCTCGAAAACGCGCAAGAGGTGGAAAATGCGCAATCCCGAAACGGCGCAAGAGGTGGAAAATACGCAATCTCGAAAACGCGCAAGAGGTGGAAAATACGCAATCTCGAAAACGCGCAAGAGGTGAAAAATGCGCAATCTCGAAAAGGCGCAGGAGGGAGAGAAATGCGCAATCTCGAAAACGCGCAAGGGAGCCGGGAGACGAATGAGCAAAGAAAAACAGAAAAATTACAATTCCTGGTAAAAAGAAACGAACAGCTCGGAGCAACGGCTCCTTCGTATATATAGCAACGGAGTTCTTCCTCAGTCCCTGGGGGGGAGAGAGAGAGAGAGAGAGAGAGAGAGAGAGAGAGAGAGAGAGAGAGAGAGAGAGAGAGAGAGTCCTCCAGACGTATGAGGAGGAGGTCCTTCTGGATAAACGGCCGTGGGAGAAAAAGGGGTGGAGGAGGAGGAGGAGGAGGAGGAGGAGGAGGAGGAGGAGGAGGAGGGGGAAGAAGGAGAGGAGGAGGAGGAAGAGGAGGAGGAAGAAGTAAGAGTAATAATGGAAAGAGATACGAGTCACATTAATGATTTGAAAACACACACAAACACACACATACACATACATACACCAACACTTAACAAACACACAAACAAACACACACCCACTCACAAGCTTATAAAAACAAACAAACAAAGACACACACACAGACAAATGACTGACTGACAACAGAGAAAATCAAAATAAAAACAAATAAACTCAATATACTTTCCAAGGGAGCAGCGTCCCCTCCCCCCAAACCATAAAATAAAACATGACCTCAGTTGCTTTAAACGTGAATCTGATGTAGTTCCATGAATGTTAAATCGCCTCAGATACAAAAAAAAAGAATAAAAATAAAAAGTAAAAAAAAAAAAATAAATGAAAAATGGAGAGAAAGAATAATGGATTAGGATAAAAGAGAATAATTCACTGTTTAATAAAAATGCAAAGTAAACACATTAGGATTCAGAGGGTAAATACAGTACGTCGGCTGCTGCTGAGAGAGAGAGAGAGAGAGAGAGAGAGAGAGAGAGAGAGAGAGAGAGAGAGAGAGAGAGAGAGGTGGTAGATTCAGGCATGTTCTGAGAGAGAGAGAGTTAAACATATACATACGAAAAACACACGCCATCTTGAAGGTATAACAGAGAGAGAGAGAGAGAGAGAGAGAGAGAGAGAGAGAGAGAGAGAGAGAGAGAGAGAGAGAGAGAGCGAGCGAGAGAGAGAGAGAGAGAGAGAGAGAGAGAGAGAGAGAGAGAGAAGTGGTAGAATGAGGCATGTTCTGAGAGAGAGAGAGAGAGAGAGAGAGAGAGAGAGAGAGAGAGAGAGAGAGAGAGATTGGATTTCAATACTAAGGGACTTAGGAGCACCACCACAAATGAGGGAACGAGAAATATGTCAAGAGGCCAAAGGTATTGATGCCAAAACCGAGAAGAGGAAGGAAAAGTATTGATTTGGAATCCTGTTCAGTGGGTGAAGAATCAGGAGAAAAATAAGGCCAAATACAGGCTTAAGACTGATGTTTTTTTCCCCCAAAACAACATTTTTTGCTTATTTTTCGTTTTTAAATTTCTAATTTTTTCCAGAAGTTTTTTTTTGTTTTTAAATTTCTGATTTTTTTTCACAATTTTTTTATTTCTTATTTTTAAATTTCTGATTTTTTTAATGAAATTTTTTCGATTTTGCGTTTTTAAATTTCTGATGTTTTTTCCATACTTCTCTTTATATTTTTCGTTTTTGAATTTCTGATGTTTTTTTCCATAAAATTTATGTATGTTTGGTTTTTAAATATCTGATTTTTTCAATGAAATTTTTTTTACTTTTCGTTTTTAAATTTCTAATTTTTTTCCATAAAATTTTTCTATTTTTCGTTTTTATAAAATAATCAATATCTTAAACAAACTCTACATAGTGGGAAAAAATGGAAAAAACGGTGGGAATAAATCTACGAAGAGGGAAAAAAATAAAAAAAAATTTATCCTGTAAAGCTGAATACGAAAAAATATTGCGAGAAACAAGTAATACTAAAAAAAATATTGTAAATAAACTCGACAGAGAGGAAAAAATGGAAAAAAGGGGAAAAAACTCCACAACTGGGAAAAAACCCAGGAAAAAAAACAGAATGAAAACGCCAGAGAATTATGACTCCAGTGAAAAGCCGAGAAGGAATTACTGGAAGCATAATTATTAAGCAAAATTTTTCCTTTTTCTATTTTTCTTTCTCAAGGAGCAGAAGTAATGAAGTTCTTTTTACTCTCTCTCTCTCTCTCTGAGACAAGGCTGAAAAGAAAGGGTAGGAGAAGGAGAATTAAAAAAAAAAGGAATGAATTGGAAATGTAAACAACGACGGGGAGAGAGAGAGAGAGAGAGAGAGAGAGAGAGAGAGAGAGAGAGAGAGAGAGAGAGAGAGAGAGAGAGAGAGAGGAAGGGGAAAAATCCCATTAGTTTTTGGTTAAGAGCTTTTGATGCAGCAATGAACACACTTCAGCCTCTATTCAAGAAATGTACCGTTTCCTGGCTGAAGGCGAGAGAGAGAGAGAGAGAGAGAGAGAGAGAGAGAGAGAGAGAGAGAGAGAGAGAGAGAGAGAGAGAGAGAGAAATATATTTCCGTGGTTATATATGAAGAATTTATATTCATTCAGGGTAACCAATGACTGTCCTTACATGAGCAGGAAGAGAGAGAGAGAGAGAGAGAGAGAGAGAGAGAGAGAGAGAGAGTCAATTCCCAGAATTAACATACCACCAATATATATATATATATATATATATATATATATATATATATATATATATATATATATATATATATATATATATATATATATATATATATATATATATATATATATATATATATATATATATATATATATATTTATATATATAAAGTTACTGTTCACCTATAATATCATCAGACTCACCCTCAGGAGATGAATAGCACCGGTGTTCTCGTCTATGGCGAAGCTGGACCTCGTGCCGTTGCTGTAGACGCCGTCGCCTGTCAGGCTGTAGCGAAGCTGGCCATATTTACCCCCGTCTAAGTCTGTAGCCGTCACCTGCTGGAGAAGTTGAAGAAGAAGAAGAACAGTTAGACTGGATGAGGTCTTAGATTCCTTCGTCGGGAGGTTTGGAAGTTGAAGAAGGAGAAGAAAGGAAAGTTTTAGACTGGAGGGAGTTCTGCGATTCCTTCGTCAGGAGATTTGGAAGAAGAAGAAGAAGAAGAAGAAGAAGAAGAAGAAGAAGAAGAAGAAGAAGGATTGTTATACTGGAGAGAGTTCTGTGATTCCTTCGTCAGGAGGTTTGGAAGTTGAAGAAGAAGAAGAAAGGAAAGTTTTAGACTGGAGGGAGTTCTGCGATTCCTTCGTCAGGAGATTTGGAATGTCAAGAGTTTAATGTATCTTTTATATGAGTATTTAACTCCTGTAGTTTAAGGAAAGGAAGAAGTTTGACTGAAGAACTTCTAGTTAGAGAGAGAGAGAGAGAGAGAGAGAGAGAGAGAGAGAGAGACTTTCAAATATATTTTCTTTTGAATTATTGCCTCAGCTTGGTGAAGTATAAGCCTAGACGGAGGTTCAGTCTATAAATTTATAAAAAAAAAAAAAACTGGCAAAATAGCCATATATCATAAATTAAGTAGACTGACCTATAACTTACCATAAATTGAGGAAGATTGATAAAAACTAACCACAAATTGAGGAAATTTGATAAATAACTAGCCATAAATTGAGGAAAATTGATAAATAACCAACCATAGATTGATGAAAATTGATAAATAACTAACCACAAATTGAGGAAAATGGATAACTAACCAACCACAAATTGAGGAAAAAAGATAAATAACTAACCATAAATTGAGGAAAATTGTCCCAATCAGACACTTCACAATATTGTATATATGCCTATAACCCCAAACACCCCAATTCATAAATCATTCTCCAGAAGTGAATTGATAAATCATTTGCCAGGAGCGTACTGATCAGCCATTCTCCAGGAGCGAAATGATCATTCATTCTCCAGGAGCGAATTGATAAATCATTCGCCAGGAGCGAATTGATCAATCATTCGCCAGGAGTGAATTGATAAATCATTCGCCAGGAGCAAATTGATCAATCATTCGCCAGGAGCGAATTGATCATTCATTCTCCAGGAACGAATTGATCATTCATTCTCCAGGAGCGAATTGATCAATCATTCGCCAGAAGTGAATTGATCAATCATTCGCCAGGAGCAAATTGATCAATCATTCGCCAGGAGCGAATTGATCATTCATTCTCCAGGAGCGAACTGATCATTCATTCTCCAGGAGCGAATTGATCAATCATTCGCCAGGAGCGAATTGATAAATCCTTCTCCAGGAGCGAATTGATGAATCATTCTCCAGGAGCGAATTGATAAATCATTCACCAGGAGTGAATTGATAAATTATTCGCCAGGAGTGAAAAAACGAATAGATTTGTCGATCACAGAAGCCTGAGGATTCTAAAAATCAATGGGTGGGTTCCCGCAGTGGGTGATATGAATAATGTATCGTGGGGCGCCGCCCCCTCCGACGCCCCCCCCTTGGCATTATGGGTAAACGGAATGGGTTGAAATTATAAAAAAAAAATCACGGCTTCTGCTGTTGAATGAAAAAAGGGTTTAAATTTTAGATTTGAAAGAAAAAAAACTTTTTATGATAAGTTTTAAATTTGAAATTGTAAAATGGAAAAAAAAAACACGTCTTCTGCTGTTGAATAAATAAAATGTATAAGTTTAAAGAGAAAACCTTTTATAATAAGTTTTAAATTTGAAAAAAACTACTTTTTTATAATTTCACCAATGGTTGTTTTTTATCGTGATGCTAATAGAAAATTTATATTTTTGTGTGAAAGCAATTTTTTGAATATTTTTAATCAGGATTAGATTAAAATATTTTTTTTTGTGTTTTTTTGTTTTTTTTTGTGTTTTTTGGTGGGTTTTTAGTGTTTTTTTTTTGGTGGGTATTTCAGTGGGTTTTTGTTGTTTGTTTAATGTTACATAAATGCTAGGAAATAGAATATATATATATATATATATATATATATATATATATATATATATATATATATATATATATATATATATATATATTTCCATGAAAACTTTTTGTGAATTTAAAAAAATCTTTCTGTTCAAACGTTTTCATGAAAATATATTTGTTTAAACTTTTCATAATTTTTTTGGGAAAATGTTTTCGTGAGCCATTTTTGTGTTTTTATAAGAAATAATCCAATATTACAATATAAAAAAATGTTTTCATTAAAAAATTCCCACGAAAACATTTCCGCAGCATTTTATAGGAACACAACAAGAACATAGATTTTATAGAAAATGAATAGGGAAGCTGGGAGCCAATATATACAGGTTAAATTATGGCAGCCCCAAACAAGTTTTTTTTTGTTATAAAGAACTGTTAAGGCCAAGCGAGTTTAATTATATATATTAGCCTGCTTCTCTCTCTCTCTCTCTCTCTCTCTCTCTCTCTCTCTGTGAGTTTAAATGTAATTTGAATACTCTCTCTCTCGCTCTCTCTTAATTGGTTTAAATCTAATTCTCTCTCTTCTCTCTCTCTCTCTCTCTCTCTCTCTCTCTCTCTCAATTGGTTGAAATGAAATTTGAATAGTCTCTCTCTCTCTCTCTCTCTCTCTCTCTCTCTCTCTCTCTCTCTCTCTCTCTCTCTCTCTCTCTCTCTCTCTCTCTCTCTCTCTCTCCGGGTTTGAATTTTACTTGAATAGAGTCCCCCCTTCTCTCTCTCTCTCTCTCTCTCTCTCTCTCTCTCTCTCTCTCTCTCTCTCTCTCTCTCTCTCACACACACACACACACAAACGCGCGCACATATTCATAAAATATTTATACTGTGTTTACCCTACAACAACATATTCGCTGAGAGAGAGAGAGAGAGAGAGAGAGAGAGAGAGAGAGAGAGAGAGAGAGAGAGAGAGAGAGAGAGAGAGAGAGAGCTGATTTATTTATGTATGTAACAAGGTCCTTATCAGTGTTTCCCAAAAGGTCACGCCACGCATGAAGCATTCATGCAAATCAGGCCATACTTCACGGGTCCTGTCAGTCAGCTGATACAAATTTGGACACCCCCACTCCCCCGCATAGACCACCCACCCCCTACACCCTTACCCCCCCAAAAAAAGCTAAAAATAAAAGGTAAAAAAGCTAAAAAAACAAAAGCTAAGAGAAAATTATTCCATGAATCTTTAATCAGCTATTTACATGACCTACAAATTTGGACACCCCTACCCCTCCGCATAGAACCCGCCCCCCCCCTCTTTTCCCTTCCCTCCAAAAAACTAATAAAAGCTAAAAATGGGTTTTGTCGTCTTTAGTACTAGCCCCTGGTGGGTCAGATTCACTTAGGGACATTTAATCCCCCAGGGGCTAGTACTAAACACAGCGACATACATTTGACCTCTCAGGGGCTAGTACTAACCACGGCAGAACAGTGATTCATCTACACTGTTTCGTCGTGTTTAGTACTAGCCCCCGTGGGTGTCAAATGTGTTTCGCTGTGTTTACTACTAGCCCCTGGGGGGATCAAATGCACTTAGGGACATTTGATCACCCAGGGGATAGTACTATACAAGGCGAAACAGTGTAGACTAATCACTGTTTCACTGTGTTTAGTACTAGCCTTAGGGGATCAAATGTTTCTAAGCGAGCTGCTCATTTCACAGATTCCCAGGGGATTTCGTGAAACCCCTGGATTTCGCAGATTCACTGTAACATCATGTACACATACCCACCCTTAGGTACGCCCAAACAAACTCTCCCACGCAGTCCCAAAACGGCTTTTAAATCCGCTTTGCGCCGGGGTCAAATAGCTCATGAACACTCGCGATCCGAGACAATCCACTTGCGTTTTCGTGAAAGGAATTCCAGAACGCTTCGCGCGCTGGAAGACGCCTTTGATGTTGCGGCAATTCCAGGATGCCAGTTGGCCCTTCCAGTCCGCTTGTTCTGGAAATAAAAATCTTCCTCGACTTTCTCGTTCCCTTGCTCTCTCAGTGACATGCTGATTTCTAGATGAGAGCAAGATGCTGTTACTTCATGGTAGAGTAGGAGTTTCTCTCTCTCTCTTTCTCTCTCTCTCTCTCTCTCTCTCTCTCTCTCTCTCTCTCTCTCTCTCTCTCTCTCTCAATGTAAC
Organism: Macrobrachium rosenbergii; assembly: GCF_040412425.1. NCBI lineage: Eukaryota > Metazoa > Arthropoda > Malacostraca > Decapoda > Palaemonidae > Macrobrachium > Macrobrachium rosenbergii. The sequence goes on along the minus strand of NC_089785.1, from coordinate 25,259,245 downwards.
GTCCTCATCCAGTCCTTTCTCGAGTGGCTTTTACCTTCGCCGAGCTGCGAGCTGGAATGCCCCCTAAATGCTTCTTCAGACTGAACGAGGGAATCCCCACGGGAAGATTTCTAGGATACATTCTCGTCCTCCTCCTCCTCCTCCTCCTCCTCTACCTCCTCCTCCTCCTCCCACTCTTACCCCAGAGGGCCAATTTGCTTAAAGGTTCCTTCCCATGAACTGCTGGCTAGACAAAGAGAGAGAGAGAGAGAGAGAGAGAGAACTCGGCCCAAAAGGTAGTCGTGATATTTACACACACGAAACCACGATTAGGACCTTAAAATAAAACGACACTTTCGCATAACGAAAGCTGTATGTTCACGTGACTGCGAGCACTAAAGAGAGAGAGAGAGAGAGAGAGAGAGAGAGAGAGAGAGAGAGAGAGAGAGAGAGAGAGAGAGAGAGAGAGAGAGAGAGAGAGAGAGAGAGAGAGAGAGAGAGAGGAAGGGCCTTGCCACATATTTTTTTTTACTGGAATGTTAGGGTTCACAAAGGGCAAATTATTTCTTGCTTTAAACGTCTCAATTTTATATACATTAATGGTTTTGTACACTGACGGGGCGACGGGACAGTTGCCTGGTCTTGATTTTGTCTATTAGCAAAGGAAAATGATTCCTTTGAACTCTGAACGCAGTTAATGTAGTGATTTCGTACAAAATAAAAGAGTTCTTGTGATTTTGTTGACATATTCTTGAGGGTAAATTTTACTTCTTTTGATACTTCTTCATTTTTTTAAGAGTAGTGTAATGTATATATATATATATATATATATATATATATATATATATATACATATATATCTTAAATGGAAATTGATTTCATGAACCAAACTCTTAAAGGAAGGATGATTACAAAACTAGCCTTTTTAAGACTAGGATGATTACAAAACCAACCTCTTAACAGAAAATTCCCTAGGACATGCAGCTCGAAGGAAGATAAAAGACGGCAAGACCAATCCATTAAAGAAAGACTGATTGTAAGACCAGTATCTTGATTTTGGAAACACTGTGTGGGGCCACTTTGTAAAAGAAAGTCTTTAGAGGAGAGACTGACTTAAGACCCATTTCATGAAGAACAGATATAGAAAGTCCCTTTGACGTAAGACTGATTTAAGCTCCCCTTTTATTGTAGAAAGTCTAGAGAGAAAGACCCTTTCCTTAGAGTAAGCCTCTCTATGAACTTCCCTTGAACTTAGCCAGACTGAAAGAGTTTCAATAGTTCCCCTTCCTGTAGAAACTTCAGACAGAAAGACCCTTTCTTTAAAGTAAGCCTGACCTATGAACTTCCCTTTAACTCAGATAGACACGAAGAGTTTCAATAGTTCCCCTTTATGTAAAAACTTCAGGTAGACCCTTTCCTTTAAAGGTAAGCCTGATCTACGAACTTCCCTTTAACTCAGACAAACTGAAAGAGTTTCAATAGCTCCCCATCCAGTAGAAAGTATAGACAGAAAGACCCTTTGCTTTGAAGTTAAGCCTGATCTATGAACTTCTCTTTAACTTAGACGAACTGAAAGAGTTTCAATAGCTCCCCATCCTGCAGAAACTTCAGTCAGATAGACCCTTTCCTCTACACTTAAGCCTGGTCTATGAACTTCCCTTTAACTCAGCCAGACTGAAAGAGTTTCAATAGCTCCCCTTCCGGCAGAAACTTCAGAAAGGCAGACCCCTTTACCCTACAGTTAAACCTGGTCTATGAACTTCCCTTTAACCCAGACAAACTGAAAGAGTTTCAATAACTCCACCAACCGTGAGAATAGTCTTGGGCAGATGCCTATCGTCCTCCTCAGTGATCTGCGTCTCGTGAAGCGCCCTTGGGAAGACGGGGGCGTGATCGTTGTCGTCCAGAACCCTGACGTCGACCTTGGCTTCGCTGGTGGCATCTCCTGCTCGTACTTCGACCACCAGGTGGTACTGTGGGAATTGGGAGAGAGGAAATTTAAGATATCTTACTTGGTACTGTGGGAATTGGAGGAAGAAGTTTTTCTTGGTACTGTGGGAATAGGAGGAAGAAATCTTGCTTGGTACTGTGGGAATTGGAGGAAGAAGTCTTGCTTGGTACTGTGGGAATTGGAGGAAGAAATCTTACTTGGTACTGTGGGAAATTGGAAGAAGGGGAAATCTTAGTTGGTACTGTGGGAAACTGGGAGATGTAAGAAATTTTACTTGTACCGTGGAGAATTGGAAGAAGGGGAAATCTTAGTTGGTACTGTGGGAAATTGGGAGAGGTAAGAAATTTTACTTGGCACTGTGGGAAACTGGAAGAAGGGGAATCTTATTTGGTACTGTGGGAAACTGGGGGAGGTAAGAAATTTTACTTGGGACTGTGGGGAATTGGAAGAAGGGGAAATCTTATTTGGTACTGTGGGAAACTGGGGGAGGTAAGAAATTTTACTTGGGACTGTGGGGAATTGGAAGAAGGGGAAATCTTATTTGGTACTGTGCGACATACACGAAACAGAGAGAGAAAAAGACAAAGAATCTATAACAGCATCAACAACAGAAGAAGAAGAAGACGAAGAAGAAGAAGAAGAAGAAGAAGAAGAAGAAGAAGAAGAAGAAGAAGAAGAAGAAGAAGAAGAAGAAGAAGAAGAAGCATCTCTCACACTCACCTGTTGTTTCTCCTCGTAGTCGAGTGCTGTGTTGAGAGTAAGGCGGCCGGTGTGCCGATCTAGGTTGAAATATCCGCTCTCGTTCCCTTCCTTTATCCGGAATTCAACCGGCCCGCTCACTGTTGGGAGAAGAAGAAACAAAACAATCCATCAGTATGTTTGAAAGTTTGTGTATGTTTGAATATTGACGGATATTTGGTCCCAAATACCCTTTCAACATCCACCACACCTTGGAAGAGGCGTAAGAGTCATCAGAATGTTTGTACGTGTGTGTATATTTGTATATTAACGGATATTAGGTCCCAAAGACCCTTAAATGTAGAATTCATTACACCTCGGGAATAACTTAAACTCAAAGGGAATTATAACTAAAGAAGAGAGAGAGAGAGAGAGAGAGAGAGAGAGAGAGAGAGAGAGAGAGAGAGAGAGAGAGAGAGAGAGAGAGTTTAATGATTTTGTGTGCCCTTATAGAATCTATTTTCCATAGAGAGAGAGAGAGAGAGAGAGGAGAGAGAGAGAGAGAGAGAGAGAGAGAGAGAGAGAGAGAGAGAGAGAGAGAGAGAGAGAATACGTCTGTATAGACCTCCTATACCTTTACAGAGAGAGAGAGAGAGAGAGAGAGAGAGAGAGAGAGAGAGAGAGAGAGATAATTGGTGCCAGTTATCATTAGCTAAAAGGCATTTCCAGCTACAGACCATATTACTGTCATCTGTACAGAGCTCGAAGTTAGACTCCGTGTTTCAGAAACGTAGTTATTTTTGTCAGTGTATTTCGTACAGTTTCTTTTGCATTGGTCGTCCATCAAAGGAATCAGCTCTTAACTATTTCAGCTTGCTTAATCTGGTACATTTTTTAGGACTTAAAAATTGAAAGGTATTGGAAGGAGTAACAGAAAGTTTGTTTTCTAATGGGAAATGTGGTTTAGATTTTTTATTATTTGTCAGAAGAGCAATACGCTTGATTGAATGTTTATAAATGTATGTATGTATATATTTATATATATATATATATATATATATATATATATATATATATATATATATATATATATATATATATATATATAATATATATATATATATATATATATATATATATATATATATATATATATATATATATATATATATATATACATATATATATATACACACACACAGAAAAAGTAAAACCAGTATTTGTACAAAAAAAAAATCCTTTATTCAGTTATAAAAACGCAGAAATAAAAAAACCTCACTAAATCACAAACGATCATTATAACAGAGTAATGTCACACAAAAAGTTATATAAAAACTGGTGACGTACAAGCATAAAAAAAAACAAATACCTGCAGCATGAAGGCATCCACATATACACAAACACACACACACACACATACACTAAAAATGAAAAACACAGTATCTCCTTGGACCTCTCTTACTGAGGGAAGGTTTCAATAATTTTAAAGAGTACAAAAGTCTTTCCACTATTGCCACCTTCATGGGAGAACTCGACTTGAGAGAATGGAAAATGAATCTTAGCACAGAAGGCGATCACTAATCTCTGCATTGTGGCTTTGCTAAAAGCCTGTTTGCTCTGACAGATCTTCCTTTAAGGGGCTCAAACCATCGTACACTTGCTTGAAGCTTCTTTTTTCCCATGGGAATTGCATTAAAGCAATTACATTCGTATAAGTAAACAGCATGAGATTCCAGTCCTGGGGTTACGATGTCCTTGTACTGAAACAAGCTGCCAAAGGTGTACTTAGGTTTAAATACTACTCTTGGCATTAACTTGGGGATAAAATTCTCTTGTAAGTTTCAATAGCCTATTTTCAATATAAAAACTCTTATTACCATAAAAACACATATTAAAAAATAGCATCGCTTTATTGGCTTTTCAAATAAAAACTTTCGAGAACGATAACTTCTGGTTTGAAAGTTTAATAGGAGGAAATTCTCAAAGCAGTTTTACTATGAATCAATTGATAGGAGAGTGTTGAGGAAAGTAAGATGGAAGAAGAGAATGTGAAAGGAGGTACAGTAAAAGGAACGAAAGGGGTTGCAGCAAGGGGCCGAAGGCATGCTGCAAAGAACCTTAAGTGTCATTGTTCTCCACTTCTAAACATCATGTTAAACTGATTATGTTTTTGCTACAAGAAAGTTGCAATAAAAACATCGTGTCATTGTTTTCAAAACTATAAAAAAAAAAAAACTCAGGAATATACTCACGAACATATATTAAATTTATTATGCATTAGCACCTATCAATAAAAAATGAAAATTGAAAATAAGAACTTAAAGTCTGTGTTTTTAAACAGACTCAAAAAACAAATTAAAAACGAAAAAAGAAAAAAGACAAACAAAAATGAATCTCTGTGAAAACAAATAAATACGATACGGAAAAAATTAAGATAGAAACGTAGAAATAGTGTTTTCAAACAGACAAAAAAATGAGTAAAAAACAAAGAAAATCTCAAAAAAAAAACAAATAACAAAATAGAACAGTTTCTTTGCAAACAAATAAAATCTCCAGCATCGAAGTTCTTCCTCGCAAATGAATATGGTTTCCTTCTGGACACCGGCTCCCCATCTTCAAACCCCTCCCCCCCCCTCACTCTCTCTCTCTCTCTCTCTAACTCCCCTCCAATCCACCTCCCCCCCCACTCCTCTCAGAGCCATTTCGGACAAAATGGGAACAACAATTTGGAACCGTTCTTATCTACCGAATTTGTATGGCCTGTTCCACATTCCAGTCCTCCGTCCATTCCAGGAAAAGGGAATTGGTACAATAACGAATTCCTTGAAACGCGCGCACACACGCACTCACACACACACAGGGGAGGGGATTGGGGTACCAATATGGACCCAGTAGGATTTGGGACGATAGGACCACTCCCAACCCTCTTGTTGAGTAGGTCCTCTCTTTCCAAGAGGTATATTAGGAGAGAAGAGACAAGAATAAATAATTATATATATATATATATATATATATATATATATATATATATATATATATATATATATATATATATATACATATGCAAATTTCACTATCTTCAAAGACTATCTTATCATTTAGACTTTGAATCAGTCTGAATAAGAAGATAGTCTCTGCAAATAATGCCATCGACTTCAATAGAAATTGCACAAATGAAAAAAAATATGCCCAAACAGCATTTATATATATATATATATATATATATATATATATATATATATATATATATATATATTCATAATCCACTAGCATCAACAGTAGCAGATCTGCTAGCAGCTATTTTTCACCTACCCTCTACTAAGAGCAAGTAATAAACAGGATTTTCCAAGAAAACATCACCTCCCCTCCGTCCTTTTGAACGTAATTAAAATTTCAAACTCGCCCTTTTTATTTTTAATAGCTTCTCTTTGATCGCCCTTTGAACCTTATCAAGGCTTAATAATGAAGCTGGAGTCAACACGGCTTCGCTGAGAGCATCTTTTTTCCCCTCAGGATGTAAAAAAAAAGTCCTTGAAAGGATTAGTAGGAATGATGAAAGGATAGGTCAGAGAGCCCTATTGTTAAAAGCGAGGAATTAGTTACTTAGGTAAGGGTGGGTTCACAGCATGTCATATACATGTGAAAGACACGTACCTTAATTTATTGGCTTTATAAACAGCGAGTTGCCAACATGCTGCAGACATGTTGTGGATGCACCAATACTCAAGCTGTTTCTTTATAGTTTGAGTATTGGTACACTCACAACATGTTAGCAACTTGCTGCCCACAAGTCAAAAACATCACATACATGTTATAAACATTTTGGCAATCTATCACTCACAAATCACAAACATGTTCCAAACATGTAAATGACTGTAAGGGGAGAATGAATCTTTGGTTAATGTTGGATTAAATAGCTTGCATGGGTTTCCATCCAAAACATGTCCGCAGTACGTCGGTAACTTGTTGCGAACACATCACAAACATGTTGGAAACATATCACCAACCTGAAGTGGAGAACAAATCTTTAGCTAATTCTGGATGACTGTGCGAAGAACTGGTTCAGACTATCAATATGTCATTGACTTGTAGTCAACGTGTTTGCGACATGTTTTTGATAAGTTACTGACATGTGTTAATGGAATTTTGTACCGTAATGGGAAAGTATTCTATGAAAAATTATTAACTGTTTGCTTTAAAATAGGCCATTTGACAAAGTTGGGCTTATGTGTGACAAGGCATTGAAAGTGTTATAAGAAGCCTGCTGGTGTGGCTCTCTGGACTCTGCAGTCCAACCAGCAGAGAATATGAAACCAGAGAAAAAGAAATAACGCTACAACAAAACTTTACCCATAATTCCTCAACAGACGACAGCAGAAATAAACTCACACTCCCTACGAAGAGCTTAAGTAACAAACAACCGACAACTGTCAGCGACGGAGGAGGAGGAGGAGGAGGAGGAGGAGGAGGAGGAGGAGGAGGAGGGAGGAGGGAGGAGGTGGGAGGTGGTGCCTCTCTCTCCCTCACTCTCTCTCTTTCTCCTTGAAATGTAATTTACTTCCGAACACAACACATGAGACCTGGCCTCCATCCGCCGAGAAGGTGGCAGAGATGGAACGCTGGAGGACTCATCTGGTTAAGGGGGACAATATCGTACTTAAAAATCCCTAGGGGAGTACTTTTGGGGTGTATGTTTACGGGCGTACATTTAGGGCATACGTTTAGGGGCATACGCACGAGCGGTGTAGTTACTTAAGAGTAGCCGGCAGGCTTAAAGGGAGAGGGCACTGTATATATATATATATATATATATATATATATATATATATATATATATATATATATATATATATATATATATATATATATATATATCCAGATTTAACATGGCATCATAAACTGCTGAATACAACTGTCTGATATAAAAGTCTTATATAACTCATATCTGCCTAGACAGCAAGATGAAACGAACCAGAATGACTTTATGGAATTACTAAAACCATCCTAGAATTAAACGTATGGTTACTGTCAGGCTATTCTCTCTCTCTCTCTCTCTCTCTCTCTCTCTCTCTCTCTCTCTCTCTCTCTCTCTCTCTCTCTCTTTTACTCCACCACAAATTGTCACTCTTCCCAATGAACTGTCTAAATGCTCTCTTGTTCATTAGAGTAGGTGTCCATCTCTCTCTCTCTCTCTCTCTCTCTCTCTCTCTCTCTCTCTCTCTCTCTCTCTCTCTCGCGGAGTACACTAAATCATTTTGGACGTAAATTACCGACCCAGTCCATTACGGACAAACAGCCACAAATGGCACGGGTAATAGCCGTTAATAGTCACTTTATTTGCCTTTATGGAATAATAGCCTGAACTACCACCTGACCTTCTATTTCGTGACGCCATTTAAACGTGTTTATACGGAGAAGGGCGAAATAGAAACCGGGGTTCGATTCCAGGGAGAGTTCGAACAGCTTTAGAACTTTATTGTAGATCTTATCGCATTTGGTTGCTGGTCACAAAGGCTTTGGGTTGGTGGCCACAAAAGTCTTTGGTTGGTGGCCACAAAGCCCTTTGGTTATTGGTCACAGAAGCCTTTGGTTGGTGATCACAAAGGCCTTTGGTTATTGGTCACAAAGGCCTTTGGTTGGTGGCTACAAAGGCCTTTGGTTGGTGGCTACAAAGGCCTTTGGTTGGTGGCCACAAAGGCCTTTATTTGATGGCCAAAAAGCCATTGGTTGGTGGCCAAAAAGCCCTTGGTTGGTGGATACAAAGACCTTTGGTTGGTGGCCACAAAGACCTTTGGTTGGTGACCGCAAAGACCTTTGGTTGGTTGCCACAAAGGCCTATGGTTGGTGGCCACACAGACCTTTGATTGGTGGCCGCAAAGGCTTTTGGTTGGTGGCCACAAAGACATTTAGTGGCCAAAGAGGCCTTTGGTTATTGGCCACAAAAGCCTTTGGTTATTGGCCACAAAAGCCTTTGATTGGTGGCCACGAAAACCTTTATTTGATGGTCAAAGAGGCCTTTGGTTGGTGGCCAAAAGACTTTTGTTTGGTGGCCACAAAGGCATTTAGTGGCCAGAAAGGCCTTAAGTTGGTGATCGCAAATACCTTGGTTGGTGACAAAAAAACCCTTTAATGGTTAAAAAAAAATTTTTCTGGTAGCCACAAAGACCTTTGGCTTGTAGCCACAAAGACCTTTGGCTGGTGGCGACAAAGACCATTGGTTGGTGGCCACAAAACCCTTTAATGGCCACGAAGGCGTTTGGTGGTAGCTAAAAAAGGAGAATTGTATAACAGGAGAGGCAATTAAGGTATTATTCATGTTGCATAACATTCATTATTTTTCATTTATTGTTAATGAATATCAAAGGCTGTTACCAATTTCGGTATTTTGACGCTTCGGTTAAAACAGTCAACATGATGATTAGTTGTTATATAACAAGTGTGTTACATAGCAAATATATTACATAACAAATGTGTTATATAATAATTTCGTTATATAACATGTGTGCTAAATAACAAATATGTTATATAAGAAATGTGTTGCATAACGATTGGTTACTTTACACGTTTGCTATATTAAAATGTGTTACATAAATTTATTGTATAACAAATGGGTTACATAACAAATTTCACATAACAAATGTGTTATAAATGCAATGTGTTACAGAACTAATGTGTTAGATAACAAGTTAACACCGTAGGTGACAGAAAAAAATTTGCTTTATAACAAGTTGCAGGGTGTGTCAAATAAAAATAAGTTACAGGGTTTGTAAAAAAAAGTTATAGGGTGTGTCAGAAAAATATAACAAGTAACAGGGTGTGTCATAAAAAGATAACAATTACAGGGTGTGTCAGAAAAAATAAGTTACGAGGTGGCAAAGAAAGATAAGTTATAGGGTGAGTAAAAAAATAAGTTACAGTGTATCAAAAAAGATAAGTTACTGGGTGAGTAAAAAATAAGTTACAGGGTGTGTCAAAGTAAGATATAACAAGTTTCAGGGTGCCAAAAAAAAACAAGAATTACAGGGTGTGTCAAAAAAGATAAAAAATTACAGGGTGTGTACAAAATTATCACAACTTACAGGGTGTGTAAAAAAAAAGAAAAAGAAACTACAGGGTATGTAAAAAAAAAGATCCCAACTTACAGGGTGTGTCAAGAAAGATATAACAAATTACAGGGTGTGTCAAAAAAGACATAACAAATTACAGGGTGTGTCAAAAAATATAAGTTACAGAGTGTAAAAAAAATATATATATATATTGAAATTTACCTTGCGGCTGAACTCTAGCTCTCAGCTGTACGAGCAGATCTCGATTGGTGTTCTCCAAAATTTCGGCGAGATACTGAGGCTTGTCGAATTCTACTGGACCACTCCCCACCAATTTGGTCACTGGAATAAAAAAAAAGAGAAAAATGATTATTATTAATAATAACTGTGTATCAAAATGATTAATACCTGTATAAAAAAAAATTATCAACATCTGTACATATAAAAATATTAACACCTGTATAAAAAAATATTAACATCTGTACATATAAAAATATTAACACCTGTTTAAGAAAATATTAACACCTGTGCTTTTAAAACAAAATATTAATTAATTTATAAAAATATTAACACCTGTACTGTAATAAAATGTTAATTAATTTATTTATAAAAATGTTAACACTGTATATAAAAATGTTTGTATATACATATACAACAAAGCCGTATAATTCGATTGGCAAACTTCAGTGTGTGTGTGTTTGTGTGTGTGTATGTGTATATGTGTGTGTATCATACAACATACGGTTCTGTAGGAAACGGAACACGTCGACCCGTATCCCATAGTAACAGCGAGAAATAACGGTGTTTATAACATACGCCAGCTAATGAAGCCCTCAGGGGCAAACCACCCGGCCAGAGAGAGAGAGAGAGAGAGAGAGAGAGAGAGAGAGAGAGAGAGAGAGAGAGAGAGAGAGAGAAACTCCGATTCTACCTTCCAGGAAACTCTCATTTCTTCTTCTCTCCGCGTTCCTTTTTTCCGGGAAGTTCCTTTGTGCCCGGAGCCTTTTACCCCCGTGGCAACATTAGATCAGGAACACCCCTTAACACCCCAAAAAAAAAAAAAAAACACCCCCACACACGCCCCCTCCCCGCTTTTCACCACCCTTTGAAAGGGATGTCTCGCACACCTTAACAAGCTCACCTGTAATGGAACGTTTCCTGGATTCCTTTGGTAGTCGATTCGAACTGGTGCCATATCCAGTTATCAGAAGGGTTCTGTTTGGTTTGTCATATGGAAGAGGTGGTCGGCGTATGCTTCAGGAATGTATTGCAACGAGCGTAATTGCAATGCGGTAATGGTTTCCTACAATCAGTATCCTTCAGGAATGCGTTGCAACGAGCGTAATTGCAACGTGCTGATGGTTTCCTAAGATTCGCATCCTTTAGAAATTTGTTTCAATGAATGTTGTTGCAATGTGCCTGATGATTTCCTAAAATCCGCATCCTTTTGCAATGTATTGCAATAAATTTTATTGCAATATGCTAATGATTCCTAAAATTCGTATAATTCTACAATGTATTTAAATAACTGGCATTGCAAAATGTTAATGATTTACAAAAATTCGTATACTTTTACAACGTATTGCAATGATTGTATTGCAACATGCTAATGATTTACTAAAATTCTTATAATTCTGCAATGTATGTCAATGACTGGCATTGCAATATGCTAATGATTTACAAAAATTCGTATCCTTTTCCAATGTATTGCAATGAATTTTATTGCAGCATGCTAATGATCTAAAACTGAATACTACTTCTCCCACAGTTACACAGTATCACATTTCTTATCACACCCCTCCAAAATCTCGCCCTCGTATCACAACCCGAAGTGCAGTTATCAGGGGGAGGAAAAACAACAACAGCAGCAGCAGTAGCAGCAGCAGGACCAAAACGCCGCGACAAAACAACACAAAGGAATCCTGTGAAGTCGGACCAACAACAATCGCCCTCTCTCACTGCCACCTTTCCCTTTCGTAAAAATGGCCCTTTGTTCGTGGGTGTTTGCTTATAATGTCTCTGCTAACTTCGCCCAGTTGACTTTTCAAGACTTTGTTGACTTTTGCTGACTCCAGCACAATTTTTTAAGTCCCAGAGTTTTTTTTTTATGGAGGGGGGAGGGAGGGAAGGTGGTGGTGGTTCCGACCCCTTCCCTGGCTGGTGGGCCTTTGGGACGAGAGGGGTGCATTCATACAGGAATCCTCTGGGGTGCATCTTTGTCCGGAGGTGAAAGCCACTATTTTCCATTACCTAAATTATCCACACACAGCAAAGGAAAGAAATAGCAACCATTATTTTCTTCCCTCCTGAGAGAGAGAGAGAGAGAGAGAGAGAGAGAGAGAGAGAGAGAGAGAGAGGGCACCAACTACATTCTTTATTATTTTCGTTTTTTTTTTTTTTAAGTTTTTTCTCTGGGGGGCGAGAGAAAGTGAAAACGTGCAACATTTTGATGAATATTTTCTTATTTTTTGGGAAGGGGGGTGTTTGTGTGTGTAGTGGCCCATGGAGGGTAGGGGGGAGGTATGGGAAGGGGCGTATATGGCCCACGTCTTTGTTAGCTCCGTATTCTTGAAGATTCCAGGTATGGCTTTTGCTTCAGACTGTCAACAACCAAGTTACACAGAGGCTGGTTCTTGGTTCCTCAGTGGCAATCAACAGATTCGAGAGAGATGGAAGTGTGTTGACATTCCCCCCTGAGAACACACAACTTTATTTTAGTACAAGTAATTTCACCGTATGTAGACATATATGTGTGTATGTGTTTGTATGAAGTTATAGAAAAACATTATATATATATATATATATATATATATATATATATATATATATATATATATATATATATATATATATATATATATATATATATATTCTGTTACAATAAAAAGAAAGATGTACATGACCGTGTATCCCTTCCTATTGCAAAAAAGCTACAAATGACATTGCATCCCTCACTGCAGCAAAAAATATGCACTTCATCTTGCAACCCTTCCTGCTGCAAAAAACTAACTCAGTTAAGATTCCACAGAGGCCTAAATATATTTTCTAACTGACGTTCTGTCATATTTCACCTCAAGAGTTTTGACCCACGACTTCTGCAGTGACCTCTTGTCGAGGGCATCTGAGGTCGCCTCAGACCCAGAGACGCCCCTCAGAGATGTCAGGCCGTGACAGAGGCCTCCACTTCCCCCCCAGACGATGAAATCACCCGAGGAAGGCAGCTAAGGAATATTTAGGAGGCTCGCTTCGAAACTTTCTCGACATGGCGGAAGGTTTCATTTTCAAATGTCCATTTTCCATTTTCCTCTTAAAGCCTTTTCCCTTCAGGGACTTTCCCCTGAGGGACTTTCACCTCAGGGACTTTCTCTCAGGGACTTTCACTTCGATGGCCTTTCTCTCAGGATGTTTGATTTTCATTTGCATCGATGCAAAATGAATGGTTTGGGGAAAGGTGCCTGTGAAGTTTCAATCACACGGGACTCAAAGATCTGTTCCAGAACATTGCTTGCACACACACACATATGTATATACATATGAGAGAGAGAGAGAGAGAGAGAGAGAGAGAGAGAGAGAGAGAGAGAGAGAGAGAGAGAGAGAGAGACGTCATTCTCAAAAGAAATCGACCAATTTCTAGCAAAAATAAACACGTAGGAATATTTGTATACTTCGCCACTTGAAAGCAAACAGTGCCTTCATTCATAAAATGGACAGCCAATCGTGCAAACACTCGCAAACACCAATAAACGAGACACTTCTTGTTTTCCCACGACGGAAAAACAACAAGTGTTGTGCAAACGACGTCCCAGGAGGGGAAATAAACACTGGAACCTGTTGTTTAATATTTATATCAAGTCTGTTTTGTTTATATTTTTTGCGTTTCGTCATCTCTCTTGGATTGGGTGTCAGATGTAGGATAATTTATCAGATACATCCTTAAATCTATTTTTAAATGTATATTTGAAAAGATTATTACAGCGTATTAACACAGGATATTAGGAATAAAGTTTTAAAGCCTAGAGATTATTAATTTTTTGTCTAGTGAAGAATGGATGATTGCCAGGGCAAATAAGATGAACTTGAAGCTTTATGACAAAAATATTGTTATTTAGGAAAGGAATCTCTCTCTCTCTCTCTCTCTCTCTCTCTCTCTCTCTCTCTCTCTCTCTCTCTCTCTCTCTCTCTCTCTATATATATATATATATATATATATATATATATATATATATATATATATATATATATATATATATATATATATATATATATATATATGTATGTATGTATGTATGTGTGTGTATATATATATATATATATATATATATATATATATATATATATATATATATATATATATATATATATATATATACACACCTTGCATTATA
>NC_089785.1:25237706-25240206 GCF_040412425.1 Macrobrachium rosenbergii | reverse complement strand
TATATATATATATATATATATATATATATATATATATATATATATATATATAGAGAGAGAGAGAGAGAGAGAGAGAGAGAGAGAGAGAGAGAGAGAGAGAGAGAGAGAGAGAGAGAGAGAGGGAGACAGAGAAACTGTATAAATATTAGACATTACTGTTATAATTAATATTCATCGTTTTACAAAAAAAAACACTTATATGATAATTAAAAATACCACTAAATAAACGGTGCTATTTTAAGCAAATCAAAGTCTCTCTCTCTCTCTCTCTCTCTCAAATGGCATTAGAAAAGAATAATAGAATAATAGGTTACTTAAGAAAAAATCCTGGCAAAAAAAAATCAAGAGGAGTATATGTCTGTCTGTCTGTCTGTCTGTCTGTCTGTCTGTCTGTCTGTCTGTCTGTCTGTCTGTCTGTCTGTCTGTCTGTCTGTCTGTCTGTCTGTCTGTCTGTCTGTCTGTCTGTCTGTCTGTCTCAAATAATAATAGAATAGAATAATAGAATAATAGGTCACTTAAGAATAAAACCAAACAAAAAACATTAATGGGAGTATCTCTTCTCTCTCTCTCTCTCTCTCTCTCTCTCTCTCTCTCTCTCTCTCTCTCTCTCTCTCTCCCTCCGCGCCGTAAACGTGTCCTTCCCAGGATTTGGGAGGATTTTCACGTGATTCCCCCGCTGAATATTCAAAAGCTTCGGGTGAACAGGGACACTTACGCTGGGAGTTTGGCAAACCGGATTGCATGGGTCAACTGATGCAATTGCTAATAATAATAATAATAATAATAATAATAATAATAATAATAATAATAATAATAATAATAATATTATTATTATTATTATTATTATTATTATTATTATTATTATTATTATTATTATTATTATTATTATTATTAACCAATTTTCACATGGGGTCAGCTCTCAAAAGGGGCCATTGACTTGAAATTCAGACTTCCAAAGAATGATGTGTTCGTTTGAAAGAAGTCACTAATTTATTATTATTATTATTATTATTATTATTATTATTATTATTATTATTATTATTATTATTATTATTATTATTATTATTTATCTGTGTCTTGTGTCTCGTTAATGTCACACAGTATGAAGACTCGCCTAATCGTCTACAATTCCAGCGGCGTTACAAAACGAGGGGTCAACTTCCAATGGCCCAATTCAGAACAGCAGAAACATTCTAAGCCTCCTAAACTGGAAACCAGTGTGTCTTTGGTTTCGCCTAGTTTGTAAAAAAAAAAAAAAAAAAAAAAATTCTAATTCTTCACTGTATCTGGTCAATGCTGCACTGTATGAAGACGCGTCTACAGTTCCAGCGGCGTTGCAAAACTCAGGGTCAACTTCCAATGGCCCAATTCAGAGCAGCAGAAACCCTTCACAACTGGAAACGTGTCCCTGTGATCTTGCCTAGTTTGTAAAAAAAAAAAAATTCCTCTCCAGTCCTGCACTTTATCTCGTCAATGCTACGCGGTAGCGGCGTTGCAAAACGCAAGGTCGACTTCCAATGGCCCAATTCAGAGCAGCAGGAACCCTTCAAAGCTGGAAACGTGTCTCTTTCGTTAAAACCTCCTTTGTAAACCCCTGGCGGATTCACGATCGCTGTATCCCTCCTCCAGATCTGATGACTCAGCGATACCCACACAATTCCTGCGGTTATCTTAACCTGATTTCTCCCTTCCCCCTGGAGGAGTACTACTACTCCTACTACTCCTTCAGCGTTAGTGCTGACGTTTTCTCGGCTGTTAAAAGGACAGGGAGAAGAGGAAGGGGAGGGGTAGGGGGGTAAGGTCGTGTGAACATTATGGCCGACAATTCGACCCTTTCATGTTCTCGGTCTGCGAGATGTTACGACCACTAAATTCATGGATTGGGTTTGATTGCTCCGTGGTAGGAGGTGTCTGAGGGTGTGAGGAGGAGGGGATGGGTGGGGGGGAGGAGGATTTGTCCTTGTTCCCTTTCGGACCCCTCCCACACACACACACACACACATCCATTTGTCCTCAACACATACACTGAAGCTCAGTTTTGGGAGATGGGAGGGACACCTCTGATTCCCCAAATAGGTTTTTTATCATTATTTAGTTCTACAAAATTCAGCATTTAGAAATTGGGATAAAATCCTTGAAAAGTTTAACCCAATAAATTTCTTTTTAGAACCCCAGTGAAACAAATGCAGATTCCCTTCAGCAGGAATCCTATTCAAATCCTTCAAGTATCCTTGTGGAATCTCGTAATTATTCCTTAAAATCCTACTTAAGTAGAAATTAATTTCAACATGAATCCCAATGAGATCCTTTCAAAATCTTTATGGAATCCTTTGAAAATTCCTTAAAATCCCAATAAAACAAGGATGAATTCCCCTCAGCAGGAATCCTATTAAAATCCTTTTAAAAAATGTAAAGAAAATAAAATAGAAATAGTCAGACAAATAATAAATAAATCAGCAATGACAATAACAAAGAAACAGAAATGATATAAATGACAAAT
>NC_089785.1:25217706-25227706 GCF_040412425.1 Macrobrachium rosenbergii | reverse complement strand
GGAGCGATTTATTGTTTGTGAGGCGACTGGGTAGGACGGGCAGGGATTAAGCTAAACAAACAAACACACACACACATATACATTTAGGCATCCCATGCCTTTTGGATTGGAGGGACGATTAGTTTTATTTTGACTTTGCAAGATAAAACTGATGAGCTGTTCTTGTCGTCACTGCTAAATCTCTCTCTCTCTCTCTCTCTCTCTCTCTCTCTCTCTCTCTCTCTCTCTCTCTCTCTCTCACACACACACACACACACACACACACAAACACATTAAAGAATTATTTGATCCAGTAAATAGCCACTTTTATGACATATATTCCTATATATTCTCATAAACACCCAGTTTTACTAGATGTCATGTACCTATATATTCCCATAAACATCCGGTTTTACTAGATATCATATACCTATATATTCTCATAAACACCCAGTTTTACTAGACATCATATACCTATATATTCTCACACATTTCTTCTATAACAACAAATCACAAAGCGAACGACTTCTAAATCAAGCCAGTGAGGTTGGGGGAGGGGGGATGGAGGGGGGCCTCTATATCAACTTAATGTTTGAATGTTTGATACAAAAGCAACTCCATAATATTTCCCCCCCTTTTTTACAGAATCGAGGGAGATTGATGTTCCCTGGAAATTTGCAAATCTGATCACTGACTGATATACTGATATCTACAACACACCCTCCCCCCACACCCACCAACCCCCAACCCCCGACTCCTTTTTTTAAGGGGGGGGACGTAAAATCGACGGGAACATTAATTCTGTCGGGTATAATTCGGGGGAGAAGATGGATTGACTCATAATACAACAATACTGACTAGCAAGCAGATATCCTGCGTCATTTTTCTTTTCCCGGGTCTCGTCGAAAGATACAAAAGGAAAAAAATGTTGCCATGTTTACAAAGGAGTGATTTGTAAAGGAGGGATTTGTAAAGGAGGGATTTTGTAAAGGAGGGATTTGTAAATGAGTGATTTGTAAAGGAGGGATTTTGTAAAGGAGTGATTTGTAAAGGAGGGATTTTGTAAAGGAGTGATTTATAAAGGAGTGATTTGTAAAGGATTGATTTGTAAAGGAGGGATTTGTAAAGGAGTGATTTGTAAAGGAGTGATTTGTAAAGAATGGATTGGTAAAGAGACGATCTGTAAAGGAGAGATTGGTAAAGGAGTGATTTGTAAAGGAGTGATTTGTAAAGCAGAGGTTTATAAAGTAGTGATTTGTAAAGCAGAGGTTTATAAAGTAGTGATTGGTAAAGCGGAGGTCAATAAAGGTGGAGTTAGTTACAGGAGAGGTTTCTAAAGGAGTGATTTGTAAAAAAATAGATTTGTAAAGAGGTGATCTGTGAAGGAGGAATTTGTAAGGAGAGATTTGTAGAGGAGGGATTTGTAAAGGAGTGATTTGTAAAGGAGGGATCTGTTAAGGAGTGATCTGTAAAGGAGAGATTTGTAAGGGAGGTATTGATAATAAAAAAATAATAACAATACATAATTAATAAGTATGATATCACCAATTTAGTTTAATGATATGAAAATATGAAAAATAATAGATAATTTCAAACGTCAGTGACTGAAGACAACAGTCCAAGTCATCAATTTGGTTTAATATAAAAATAATAAAATTAAGACAAATAATATATATAAAAATATTAACAGACAATTTCATATTTCAAGCAAAAAGAGAACAGTTCAAATCGTCAATTTATTTTAATGATATAAAAATGAGAAAAATAATAGATAACTTCCCATTTCAAGGACTGAAAAACAATAGTTCAATTTATCAATCTGCAACATTCAATATATCACTAATTTTCCGAAGGAACGGCAAAGAATAACGCTGAAAAAAAAAAAAACATTGACGCCTGGTATCAGTGGCTCAAACGAAATGGTGAATTGTACAGACGAAAAAAACTCAGCAGAATTTTTTTTTTTAATCTGACTCTGTTGTATTTTGCTTTCATCATAAAGGGAAAAAGACTGGAATACCGTTCGAAAAAAAGTTTTTTTTACAAAGTCAAAGGTAAAAATATTTTTTTTTTACTGGGTCAAAGGTAAAAAAATATATTTTTACTAAGTCAAAGGTGAAAAATATTTTTTGACAAAAAAATATTTTTACTAAGTCAAAGGTAAAAATATTTTTTGACAAAGTCAAAGGTAATATATATATATATATATATATATATATATATATATATATATATATATATATATATATATATATATATATATATATATATATATATATATATATATATATATATATATATATATATATATATATATATATATATATATATATATATAGATATGTTACTAAGTTAAAGGTAAAAATATTTTTCAACAAAGTCAAAGGTAAAAAAAATTTTTACTGGGTCATAGGTAAAAAAATATTTTCTTTACTGGGTCAAACGTAACAAAATATATTTTTTTACTGGGTCAAAGGTAAAAAAAAAATTTTTACAAAGTCATAGGTAAAAAAAAAATTACTGCCAAAGATAACTTTTTTTTTTACAAAGTCAAAGGTAAAAAAAAATATTTTTTTACAAAGTCAAAGGAAAAAAATTTTTTTTTACAAAGGCAAAGGTAAAAAAAATACCCTTTTTTTTACTAGGTCAGAGGTAAAAATATTTTTTTTCTGGGTCAAAGGTAAAAAACATTTTTGTTTACAAAGCCAAAGGTAAAACAAATATTTTTTTACTAGGTCAAAGGTAAAAAAATAGTTTTCTTTTCTCTATGTCAAAGCTAACAATGGAATTTCAAAGACTGTTATTGTTTAGTGAGATGTTTGGTCTTACTAAAATGAATAGGTAAATAGATGAATGAATGAATGAGTAAATAATGCATACATACATACATACATACATACATACATACATGCATGCATAAAACATCGCTGTTATAACTTCTAGTGTCAATTTCAACTGCAATTTTTAGTCAGAAACTAAACTCTCAATATATATGGCTCAGACATAATAATAATAATAATAATAATAATAATAATAATAATAATAATAATAATAATAATAATAATAATAATAATAATAATAATAATAATAACAGAATTCTAACTTCGAAATACCCAGCGGAAGAAATCCAAAATTTGACAGAACTCTCCAAATTTGGGCGAATCTAAAAATTAGATGTTATTAAGGAAAATTGCTCATGGAAACAGCAATGGCTTATTTTCCTTTTTTTTTATTTTCCTATTTTTCGAGGCCTGATACGTCAGCAGAGACTAGCTCCCAACCCTGCTATTTTTAGCCAGTGATTTGCGACCCATTGGGAATTTTATTGCTGACAGTGAATGTGTCCGATTTAACAGGGGAAAGATAGACCTCGCTCGCCATCTGTTGAGAGTTGGGGGAACTACCTATGTAAACAAAACTGTCCAATATTTAATGTCAATTATGATGAACATCTCAATTTCAATCTCTCAAATGAGCCATATTTTTTTTATGATTTCATATCCTAGTTTCATTGGCTACTATAAGGTAACATTTAAGAAAAATAAACAAATAAAATATAAATGAACAAATTTTAAGAAAAATAAAGCAATATTATGTATTTCAGTGTCAAATATACCTAAACATTTTGTTTGAATTTCATTTTCTCAAATAAGCCCTATCTTTTTATTATGATTTTAGATTCTAGTTATTCCTTGTTTAGAAAATTAATATATTATATTCCCAGTCTGCTTAGCTGAATGAGAACTGTCTTTCAAAAATCCGTATTTTGATTATGATAAATCACTTGAAATATTTCAATAATTTCCGTATTTTTAAATAAAGAAGTGTTTGATGTTTATAGATATAAAAAACTTTATAGTTGTGCTTGTGAAAATATATTTCATATTAATTCAAAAGTTCATTTAGATTTGGAAAGTAAAGTGTTTTCTTATATTAATTGAAAAAAAATTTGCCCTGTTTGGAAAAGTAACGTGTACTACTAAAATAAAAAAAAACACTGAGTATTAGTTTTCCAGTTTATAATTGAATAAACAAAAAGGTTTATTACCCAGGATATAAAAAATGATAAAAAATAACAAACCACACTTAATAAAAACTCGAATTCGTAGAGGGCCAAAAAAATTTGGTCCTCAATTTTTTATTAAATAAAAAAAGGTAAATATATACCCAGGATACAAAAAACTGATTCAAAATGACAAATCAAACTAAACAAAAACTCGAGATTTTACACTAAATATATATATATATATATATATATATATATATATATATATATATATATATATATATATATATATATATATATATATATATATATATATATATATATATATATATATATATATATATAATTTGGTCCCCATTTTTCATTAAATAAAAAGGATAAGTATATACCCAGGATACAAAAACTGATTAAAAATGACAAACACACTTAACAAAAATTCAAGATTTAACACCTAAAAAAAATATATATATACACAAAAATGTAGCCCCACCGTCCACTGGAAATCAACTCGATATTTCGGGAGGGGAGCGGGTAGGGGGTTATTGGGGGTTGGGGGTGGGGGAGCATCGAGAAAGAATTTTACACTGACAGGAATTTTATTGCTGACGATTCGAAGTCGATAAATGCGTCCCACCAAATCAGTGACGTTGGTGGAAAACAGACCATTGACGTCGTCTGTCGGGGAGTTTGAGAACTTTCAAGATGATGATAATGATGATCACGTGACTGGTATTGACGAGTCTTATTATCACCATCTTTTATTTATTTTTTTTTTGTGATTCTGACGAGCGAGAAATCAAACTTGAGACGCCGTTTTTCGATCAGATCGTCCGAGTGCGATGGACGTATTGAAATGGAGAATTGTAAGGGGACGGTTTTTATACTTATTGTTCAGCATTTGTGTTTCATTGGAGAAGAAAATCTCACAGGATTTTTTTTAATGCTTATAATTCAGAATCTGTATTATATTGAGATACAAAATGTTGTGAGTTTTTATACTTTAAAATCAACGTCTATATTATATTGAGATACAAAATTTCATGGGTTTTTATACTTAAAAATCAGCGTCAAATGTTATGGGTTTTTATACTTAAAAATCAGCGTCAATGTGTTACGGGTTTTTATACCTAAAAACCAGCACCTGTATTATACTGAAATACAAAATGCTACTGGTTTTTATACTTGAAAATCAGCATCTATATTGCTTTTTATACTTAAAATTCAGCGTTTAATATAAGCACTATGTTACTGAATTTGAGAGATATTGTGAGTCACATTCCTGAGAAAAAATAATTGGTAAATATTCTGAAAACCTTTTAATATTTCTCATGGAACCAGCAGCTATCGCGTCCACACACACATACACACACTCACACACTCACATATGCACTTACACACACACACACACACACAAACGTACACGAGCAACAATAGAAAACAAGAAATTAACAAACAGAAATGAATTCATATGAGAATTTGACTCTCTAATTTATTCCTGTCATAAATACATCAACTGTTTAAACGAGAACTTGAAAGAATAATAATAATAATAATAATAATAATAATAATAATAATAATAATAATAATAATAATAATAATAATAATAATAATAATAATACACTCACATCTTCTCTATGTGAATTTATATTATTATTATTATTATTATTATTATTATTATTATTATTATTATTATGTATTATTATTATTATCAAGCTACACCCACTGCACACAATAAATCACGAATTAAAATAAAAAAAAATGAATGACTTGCTTATCGTAGTAAAAAAGAG
The DNA here is from genome assembly GCF_040412425.1 of Macrobrachium rosenbergii. Taxonomy (NCBI): domain Eukaryota; kingdom Metazoa; phylum Arthropoda; class Malacostraca; order Decapoda; family Palaemonidae; genus Macrobrachium; species Macrobrachium rosenbergii. The sequence continues at coordinate 25,221,931 of NC_089785.1, read as the reverse complement.
AAATGAATGAATGGGATAGTAAAGACGGTAGTAATTTAGATAAGTTGCCAGTTAGGGAAATAAACCAAATAAAATGAGACATCCGAATGCTATCAACAGAGGAAGAAGAACGGCAGAAGATGGGTGGAAAGGAAGGGGCAAAGAGAATAAGTGGAAGGAGAGATAACGGCTGAATCGGACGAGAAGGCGAAAAGGGGAGATAAGGGAAGAATGGAAGATAAGAAGTGGGATGGAATGGAATGAAGGAGAGGAAGGAGAGGCGGGAGAAGAGAAAGATTGGGAGGAGGTTAGAAGAAGAGGCGAATAGAATAAAGATATGGAGAAACGGGGGAGAGGAGAGATGGGACAGGATAGAAACGAAAGCGTGTGGAGAGGAGAATATAAATAGACAAAAAACAGAACGCAAAAAGAACAATATAGAAATATCGTAGAAAGAAGGTCGAGTAAAAAAAAAAAAGAAAATAAATTATTCAGGTTTGTCATTGCGTAAGCAAAATTTCCACCCTCTCTCTCTCTCTCTCTCTCTCTCTCTCTCTCTCTCTCTCTCTCTCTCTCCCTCTCTCTCTCTCTCTCTCTCTCTCTCTCTCTCTCTCTCTCTCTCTCTCTCTCTCTTTTCCCTGTCTCGTCCAGAACATATCTTAAAAAATACGGGCCAAGACCACCACCCCATTCGCTCCTTATTTCAGCCAAAGGGTCTTTTTTCACTCGGGGGCGGTGACCCCCGGGGCTGGGGGAGGGGTGGTGACCCCTGGGGTAAAGGGGTTTTGGGGGGGGGTAAGGGTGTGACCCCAGCTGACCCTTCTCTTCTTCATCCTTTTCAAATAAAAAAATAAAGGAGTCTTCTCTGTGTTATGGGGAAAGTGATGATTCGCCTTCACGATAAATGAGACCGGAGATTGTTATGTCTTCTAGACCTACGTCAAAGAGAGAGAGAGAGAGAGAGAGAGAGAGAGAGAGAGAGAGAGAGAGAGAGAGAGAGAGAGAGAGGGTCATCCGTTCTCGTTTATAGCTGTTTTATGCTGGAAGTTTTTTTGCCCAAGAAAATCTAGAGTGAGAATATTATACCTTTTATGTATATTTCGAAGATGGTAAAGCCGAGTGTTCAATAAATAAATAATATATATATACACACACACACATACATATACATATATATATATATATATATATATATATATATATATATATATATATATATATATATATATATATATATATATATATATATATATATATATATATATATATATATATATATATATATATATATATATGTGTGTGTGTGTGTGTGTGTGTGTGTGTGTGTTCAAACGTACATATGCATTCAAGATTAAATTCTCTCTCTCTCTCTCTCTCTCTCTCTCTCTCTCTCTCTCTCTCTCTCTCTCTGGAGGAAATACTTTCTCCTTGACGTAATGATATGAGAGAGAGAGAGAGAGAGAGAGAGAGAGAGAGAGAGAGAGAGAGAGAGAGAGAGAGAGAGAGAGAGAGAACAGAATTTGCAATGAACACAATATAGAAGTGGCAAGATTTATTGGAAAATACTGAAAAAGTGACAAAATTTATAGCAAAAAAATATAATCTAGGAAGTGACAATATTTATAGCAAAAAATATAACCTAGGAAATGACAAAATTTATTTCTAAAAAAAAAATCGAATTAAGGAATTGACGAAATTTATAGCAAAAAAAAAGAAAATTATAAAAAAAAATAGTATCGAAAAGGTCACGAAATTTATAGCAAAAAAAATTAAATCTAGGAAGTGACGAAATTTCTAGCAAAAACAATTAAATCGAGGAAGTGACAAAATTTATTGCAAAAAAAAAAAAATGAAATTAAATAAGTGACAAAAATGAATAGAAAAAATCACAACTGAAGTAGTGGTAGAATTTATTGCAAAAAAATTAGAATAGAAGAACTGACAAAATTTATAGCAAAAAAAGAAAAAATAGGAGAAAGATATTACTGCCAAAAATTAAAATGGAATGACTTACAGAATTTATTGCCCACAAATCTATCGAAGATGTAACGAAATATATAGCAAAAAATTAAAATAGAACTGACATAATTTACACTTAAAATTAGAATAAAAAAAGAAAAATATTATAGAAAAAATACAAATGAAGTGACTAAATTTAAAAAAAAAATTGAAAAAATTTAATAGCAAACAAATAGAACTGAAGCGACTAAATTTATAAAAAAAACTTGAAAAATGGAAGATCTGAGGCGAATAGAACTGACAAAATTTGCTCTGTTAAAATTAGAACCAAAGAAAAAAAAATTATAGCAAAAAAAAAAAAACCTAAAGTGACTAAATTTATAAGAAAAAAAAACTTTAAAAAAATTATAGCAAAAAAAAAAACTGAATGACTAAATTTATAAGAAAAAAATTGAAAATATTTATAGCAAAAAAATAAAAAAAAAAATCATAGCAAAAAAAAAAAAACTCAAGTGACTAAATTGATAAGAAAAAAACCCTTGAAAAATGGAGCGACTGAGGCGAATGCAAAAATGGACAGGAAAGTGGGAACTTGGAAAATGGATAAGCTATGTTTCCCACTTCGCCTCCATTTGCAATATTGCTTGCAAGCGCGCCTTGGGCCATAATTTTAATATCACCCCGACTTCCAGTTTCTTTGAAGACACACTGGGTCGATTGCTGTCGTAAGTCTTGCAGGAATTTTATAAATGCTGTGTCGTTTCGCCCCTCAGAAGTTCTTGTCTTTCAATTTTGGCAGTTTTGAAAAACAAAGCACGAATTTGTTGAGATTTATGTATTTTTTAATCAGCTAAATTTTATTTTCCTTGGAAAAAAATACAGACTTTATTCCTGTAGTATTTTCTAAAGGAATTTTGTAAATGCTGTGTCATTTCATCTTTCAGGAATTCTTGTATTTCAATTCTATTTATTTTGAAAAACAAAATACGAATTTGTTCAGATTTATATAATTTTTATCAGCTGAATTTTATTTTCCTTGAAAAAACGCAGACTCATTTCCTGTAGTATTTTCTAAAGGAATTTCATAAATGCTGGTTACCTCATCTTTCATAAACACTTTGCTTTTATTTTTGGCAATTATTTTTACGACATGAGCACAAAATAGCAGCTGAATTTCATTGTCTTTGAAGAAATACAAACTCAGTTCTTGTCGTATTTCCTTGAGAAATTCTATAAATGCTATGTCATTTTTAAACAAACACACATTATATATATATATATATATATATATATATATATATATATATATATATATATATATATATATATACACACACAACCAAGAATTTTGTTTAGTTCCCATGCAGTCTGCAGTCTTAGGCTTTGTAAACGTACAACTGCTTGGGTAGAGAGAGAGAGAAGAGAGAGAGAGAGAGAATGATTACCTTGAGTATCTGCAACGATCACTAAAAAATGATTCATTAATCACCCATACGTCAATCACCTGCCACCTTTGGAACAATTAATTCAGAATTATCAGAGGGAAGAGAATGAAACAGATATATGTTTGTATATATATATATATATATATATATATATATATATATATATATATATATATATATATATATATATATATATACATATATATATATATATATATATACAGTATATATATACATTGTATATACACAAACTAAAACCTAAGAATTTAAAAGCTTACTTTTCGTCACTTGTTAAGTCCTTCTCGCCGAGAATTTATTTTCGCAGCACGAACAAAGCAGAATTCAGAATGAGCTCACGCAAAAAAAATAAAATTCCCCTTTACTCTTCGCCAGAAATAAAATTCTAAACGAGATAAAACATCAATAAAAATATTAAATATACTTATCTTGATATGTTATCTCTGTCGAGCTCACCACTAAAGGGGAAATTTGCCACAGTATTGGATACCAATAGATTTCAAATTTTTGTTGCATCATGCAATTACTTCCTTGCAATGAGAAGCCATGAGTGAAATACGGTTTGGTATTCGAGTTAATATGATGTGGAATTTTAATATTGAGTTGTATTCCAGAATTCTGTAGAGGAAACCGTATTTTCAACCGTGTTAATATGATGTGGAATTTTCATATTGAATTCCAGAATTCTATAGAGGAAACCGTATTTTCAACCGTGTTAATATGATATTGAATTTTCATATTAAGTTAAATTCCAGAATTTCATAGAGGAAACCGTATTTTCAACCGTGTTAATATGATATTGAATTTTCATATTAAGTTGAATT
>NC_089785.1:25177706-25210206 GCF_040412425.1 Macrobrachium rosenbergii | reverse complement strand
ATATATATATATATATATATATATATATATATATATATATATATATATATATATATATATATGTGTGTGTGTGTGTGTTTGTGTGTGTGTGTGTGTGTGTTGTTTGTTAATACTGACTTCCTACAAGTGTTATTGCACATTGTAATCCTGAGACCACAAGCTCACACAAACACACAAACATAACACACACAATCACACATACATACATACATACAATTACACTTACACAAACACTCACACAAACACTCACACAAGCACACACACAAACACACCTCTTATCTTGTTTTGTTTTCATTCCGAGAATCCCCAAGCCTTCAACCTTCCAAGCAAAGGCTCATTTATCTAAATTAAGCCTCGCCTCCTCAAGGTACTGCTCTCTAGTTTGTCATTTCTGCTCTTCACTTTCACCTCCACTTTCACCACCACTTTCACTGGCACTTTCATGTTTATTTCAGTCTTGTCTCTCATGAAGATTTAATTTTGGGGGTGGGAAAGTTTTGTATTTTATTATGTTTTTTTTCTTTTGTGCCTAAGTATTAAAATCTTTATCCGAATTTTTTTAAGTTTTTGTAAATTTTATAAGTTTCATTTTATAATAATAATAATAATAATAATAATAATAATAATAATAATAATAATAATAATAATAATAATAATAATAATAATAATATTATTATTATTATTATTATTATTATTATTATTATTATCCCATGGTTTACATAAATTTATTGTAATCTTCACTTTAAGAAAGTGAATATCAGTTCTGCTTGGAAAAGCAACAACTGCTATAATAATAATAATAATAATAATAATAATAATAATAATAATAATAATAATAATAATAATAATAATAATAATAATAATAATAATTACCTCAATCAGTGGAGTAGATTTTTGTCTATTACAAATCAGAAGTAGTAAAATAATCTAAGATAATTTTTCTATGTCCTGTGATGTATTAATAAAAAGGAAATATATTTCTAACCCCCTAAACCCCGGAATTCCACCCCTCCCCCGCAGTAAAAAAAGAAAATAATAAACAATAAAAAAAATTGCAATCAAATTATTCTGTACAGCCGAGGTCATTACACGTGACATCTTAAATTTCTTCCGGGAAAAAAAGGGAACTTTTGTAATGAAAAACAATAAGGAAATGATTCAGAAGTTTCCAAATGTTTTCTTGGGAAAGAAATTTAAAAAATTTAATGAACAGCAATAAATAAACGATTCAGTAATTTCCTAAATTTTTCTTGGGAAAAGAAATAAATTATAAAATATAAAAGAATATAGAAACGATTCAGTCATTTCCTAATTCCTTCTAAGGAAAAAAAGAAGATATTGAAATATAAAACTGCATAGAAATGATTCAGTAATTCCTCTCGACATTCGTACGTATAATAATTTCCCCGAAGAATTAAGAGACGCAAAATAATTATTCACAAACAGCTGATCTGCATTTATATATCCCTGTGACAGATGGACAATGGAAGCCTCGTCACAGAGAGAGAGAGAGAGAGAGAGAGAGAGAGAGAGAGAGAGAGAGAGAGAGAGAGAGAGAGAGAGAGAGAGAGAGAGAGAAATATATTTCTACAAGATGTTTAGATAAAAGAAAGAGAAATACTGAATATATATATATATTATTGTACATACTGTACACACACATATAATTAAAATATCTTATTACATATCTAAACAGAAACCAAATACCTGAACACGTCACCTTCAAATCAGCAGAGCAGTTAAAGCCATCCGTTACTTACCTGAAATGAAGAGAAAATAATTGTTGAAAGAAAATAAGTTAAAATTATTATTATTATTATTATTATTATTATTATTATTATTATTATTATTATTATTACTATTATTATTATTATTATTATTATTATTATTACTGTAATGAGCAAACATGTTATTGCAATACATCAATCCAAAATAACAACTATATATATGTATATATATATATATATATATATATATATATATATATATATATATATATATATATATATATATATATATATATATATATATATATATATATATATATATATATATATATATATATATATATATATATATATATATATATATATATATATATATATATACATATGTGTGCATAAGCCTAGCTCTTGCTTATAACTCCCTGTGACGGCATTCCATTACTAATAACTTTGTCGTTATTTAATGCATTACCATACGCGTTCCTCAGAGCCGAAGGTATCAAAAGCTCTGGAATAGGATACCAACGGTCCGTAGGATAAAATCCTTAGGCATGTTTGCAAATCCTTTGATGCGCAAAATGTTTACATTACGAAATCAATTAACGCTTGAAGAGTGAGGATTCACTGTATATATATGTATACAGTGTATATATATATATATATATATATATATATATATATATATATATATATATATATATATATATATATATACATACTGTATATTATATGCATGTATATATAATATTGCTTAACCATATTTCCCTGACGAATTATCATAATTCTCTTATATAATTACCGAATGCAATCCCAACCATTAAATTAATTATTCTTTTAGTAGTTGTAAAATTCAATTATCTATTAATCCGTCTGATTAAATAACTACAAATTATATGAATAATTTGCATATTTCAGCCATCAAAACAAACTCTTATCATATTTGCCACAGCCGTGAAAATAATTGTTAGAAAATAATTGTTATTCGAGGCCTGATGCATTTTGTATCGAACAATTACGAGAATAATTGTCACAATAATTTCATAGGCTCTTGGTAATTATTCATTAATAATCCAGGAAAAATTAAACTGTAATCAATCATCTACTCATAAAATTATCATGATAATTGTCCTAGTTATCAATTATCGAGGGAAGAAATAGATTTTTCATGGGATTTTTCAAGTCAAAAGTATCACAAACAAAGAAGTCAATTTTGATAAAAGTGATGTGAATATATCACTTCCGATTGAAAAATACATTTTTAGTGAATATAGCTTTTAAATATATCACAAACAAACTCTATTTCCACATAAGTGATGTAAATGTATCACTTTATAGGTAAAAAATTGGATTTTTTAGGAAAAATATTCTTTCAAATATATCACAAAAACTCAATTACGGCTTAAATATTGTAAATATATCATTTTATAGGGCCATACAAATATTCTTTAAAATATATCACAGACAAACTCAATTCTGACTAAAATGATGCAAATATATCACTTTATACTGAGAAAAATTGATTTTTCAATACAAACATTCTTTCAAATATATCACAAGCAAAATCAAGTTCGCCTTGAATGATTTAAATATATACTTTATAGGGAAAATACGGATTTTTCAGTAAAAATATTCTTTCAAATATATCGCGGACAAACTCAATTCCGACGTAACTGATGTAAATATATCACTTTATAGGAAAAAATGGATTTTCAAGTAAAAATATTCTCTCAAATATGTCACGGACAAACTCAGTTCCGACTGAAATGAGGTAAATATATTACCTAGCTTTTAAACATATCACTTCTGGAACAAACAAACTCAATTCCGACTTGAATTATGTAAATATATCTTAAATACATTCCAAGACAAATGTATTTGTCTCCCAGAACCTTCCTATGTAGATGTAATCATCATACAACTCCCGAACCACTTGAATACTTGTGCTCAAACTTTGAACGAATTCATTAACGCAAGTTAAAGGAGTTTGGTTTTCATAGCAGCGACGAAGAAGACCTTTTATTGAATTACGATTAAGGAAATTTAACTTCAATGAATGTCTACTTATTTTTTGTTGATGAATATTCATTTTTTAATGAATTTGATAACAGTTATCAACGTAATCATTTTTATTTATTTATTTTTTGTTTATTTGTGCCAATAACAATTTTATAAGTTTTCGAGAAAATAATTTCTCTTTGTTTTTTAATAATTATTTCTAGAAAAAAATTATCAACACGACTTTGCCAATTGCTCTCAGATCTTGAAAACTACTGAGGCTAGAGGGCTGCAAATTGCCATGTCGATCATCCACCCTCCAATCATCAAACATACCAAATTACAGCCCTCTAGCCTCAGTAGTTTTTATTTTATTTAAGGTTAAAGTTAGCCATGATCGTGCTTCTGGATAGGCCACCACTGGATGTGGTTAAAGTTTCATGGCCCGCGGCTCATACAGCATTATACCGAGACCACCGAAAGATAGATCTATTTTCGTGGGCCTTGATCATACGCCGTAGCTGCTGTACAGAAAACTCGATTGCTCATTTTTTTACTTGTTTCATTATCGTTTCCAAATAAAATCATTAACCTCACTTTGCCAGCTGCCAACTAGGATGACAAATTAAACGCCATGTTATTCGAGAATTACGAGGAGGGAAATTCCCGTAATTGCATAACATTACAGTCTCATGAAATGAAACAAGTTCATAGAGAGAGCAATACAAAAAAAAAGAAAGGGTAATGATTTCATGGAAAGATAATTAATTCTTGTACCATTACGGACCGTAATTATGACGTGGAATTACAGTTTGTGAAAAGTTTTATGATTGCACGAGGAGGCGGCGTTATGAAATACACGATTTCAATGCATATTAATTCTCATAAAATGATACGTTCGATCAAATATGAATAGAATGGTGGAATCACTTTAATAATCTGTTACGTTTTTATCAAATAATAATAAAATGTAAAGGAAATAATTATTGTAACTGAGGAATGATTTCATGAAAGGTTTTTTTTTGTCAGAAGGTAAAATGTCACTAAGAAATGACATGACATTATATTTTATGGAGTGAAATTTCACGAGATAAAGACATGAAATAACATGAATTGAATGTGTGTTTCATCAAGTAACAATAAAATGTAATTAAAGGAAATAAATATTGTAATTAAAGAATGCTTTCGTGAAAGGTTTTTTTTTTTTGTCAGAAGGTAAAATGTAACGAAGAAATGACATGAAATTATATTTCATGAAGTGAAATTTCACGAGATGAAATAACATGAATTTAATATAAATATTTCATCAAATAACAATAAAATGTAATTAATATTAATAGGATGACAAAAAATCATTATTTATATTTTGGTCCAAAAGAATTCATGAAACGATAATGATTGAATCATCATCAGTGAATGAAAAAAAAATCTTTCCTGTTATATAATGAATTAAAGTTAACATAAGTAACAAGATATAGAAAATATATTTGATAATATTTAGGTGGAATAGGTTTTATTTCTCAGCCAACATACACCTTGGAGAAATATTCATCACAAGGGCGCGTTGAATCAGTCATCAGCCAATTTGAATCTACTAATGACAGTATCCCTTCGAAGGATTTGCATGAAAAACAAAGCCTCATTTGCATAAAAAAACACGCCGAGTAAAACTTTAAAAAAAGCTCAAACGTAATTTTGGAAATGCCATCTTGTTTGAACAATTAGCATTGTAAATGTAGGATAGGCTACTGCCACTCACATTACGCATTTTAAATAAAAGGCATTAAAAAAAATGAGTTGGTTCTATTTATGGAATTGTAAATTTGTGGTGACGCAACGCTCCCACGCGAGGTTGTTAAACGAGCGGTTTTTGACGCGCGTTTTTTTGACGCGCGATTTTAACGGGCGATTTGCAACGCGCGGTTTCAACGCGCGGTGAGTGACACGCGACTTTCCAGCAGGTGACAGCTGACCATAATCACATTTATCTCCTGTATGTGTGTATGTGTATGTGTATGTGTGTATGTGTATCTGTGTATATGTAAAAAAAAAGACTTAAAAAGAACAGTCCATTCTGAAAAGGTTTTTGTTAGAGCAAATCGTCTGATCCATTCTTATGTAAAGCAGGTTTTTTAAATGGCAAAAAAAAAAAAAAAAAAAAACGAATGGAAATGCATTCTTGGCCTTCTATAAAATAATTGATGAGTCTATTTAATCACTCTGTTCCCAGCATATATATATATATATATATATATATATATATATATATATATATATATATATATATATATATACATACATATATATAACTTTCTTCTTTTCCTTCTCTTAAACCAGACAATATCAACCAATCAATAAACCTAAAGTCACTGAATCTGCAGCCACGTAGAAATTCCCTTCTTTGATACAAGAAAAATAAAATCTTCCCATACAACGTCCTATCTCCTTACTGCTGTCCCCTGGAACGTGACCCAAGGGCTGGCATAAGGCCATTGTATCACCATCAAGAACGAAAGCCTTTCAGCCTGGTTGAGATACAGTGTTGCACACACACACACACACACAAACACACGCACACACCTGTTATATAAAGGAGAGAGGCACAAGGTACGTAACAGAGAGCCTACCTCATTTAAAGAGGACCTCGCTATAGGTGAGGTCGAGTTCTGGAAGACACCAGTCTATTGAAATTCTTTATCTAAAGAGATGGATATCATTCTTTATATTCACGTTGGAGTCTATACTACGTTTTAATTCTTCTTTGAATTTCCAATCACGATTTTATGGTTGCAGGCTAAAATAATCATTTTTTACTGAAGCACATCATCTGCTCTTGACACAATTGGGTTCTATACTGCATTCCATCATTCTTCTTTGAATTCCCAACCGTGATTTTATTGTTGCATCCTAAAATAATAATCTTTTACAGAAGCAAATCACCTGATCTTGACAAAAAAAAAAGTTTAGGAAAACTATATAGAGAAATTCACGTTCTTAAAGAAGGGTATAATATAGTACCCTTTTCCACGATTATAAATCTTCATTTTTAATATTAAAAATCCAGTTTTAAATCACTAAAGGTTTAGGAAAACTATAGAGAACAGATACGTTTTTAAAGAATGGGCTAATACAAGACCCCATTTTTCACGATTACAAATCTTGATTTATCATCAAAACTACACTTTCAAATCCCTGAGACTTAAGAAGAAGGATTTAAAGTATATCTTAATATATCAAGATTTAAACTCAGGGAAAATGAAGGCGTCTTGATTTATCACCAAAAAGGGGTCATCTCAGCCAAATGTGAAACCTGAAATATATTGAAGTAATTCTTAGACTTTGGGGAATGGTTAACTTGCTGATTTAGACTGCTTAGACAGGTTTAGACTGCTTAGACAAATGAAGACTTGTTAGACATATGGTTTTCCTAAATAATAGAGAGGTTTACATTCCATACCGTGATAATATTTCATGGTTTTTTAATCTACCAAAAGATATTTTAACAGAATATTCTCCATTTCTAAATTGCACATACTAGTCCCTCACTGAAATCTGTAGGTAATGTTATCCCAAACGTTCAGGATATTTAAAATCATAGAGTTCCATGTTTTTCCATACACAAACACAAACACATACACAAGTTCAATACTGAAACTCTTTGCAAACATCCAATCACCCCCGACGACGCGAATACTCCAAAAACCACTTACAATTCTTCAGTGCACTTTTCACTGATCTTGCAAAGGCTATTCCGACGAGTGCACTGCAGCAGGAGAAAACGAGGAACACACAAATTGATTGATAGATTGATTGGGTCGTCTCGTTCCAGTTGACGCCTGTCTGGAAAGCTGACAGCACCCCCCTCTGACAGGGTGGATGCGGCACCTCATCCTAGCATCCTTTAAAATCCTGTCGTTGACAGCATAGAAACTGCATGATTCTGACAGGTCTGGGTTTCAAGGGAGTATAAATAAAGAAGTGGAAAAAGAGAGAGTATATATATATATATATATATATATATATATATATATATATATATATATATATATATATATATATATATATATATATATATATTCTCAGTCACTAAAGATAAGTCATAGTTGAAATATACAATAAAATATCAATACCTTCCTGCATAACCACTCATTCTGTAACACTCAGACCAATATAGGATTCAATTTAAATCCTTTTATAACTTCCTAAACACTAAAAATCCTACTCTTCCTAACCACTAAGTCTTCCTAGAATGAAATGAACGTCTCTTGTCATCCTCCCTAACTAAAATCCTAATAGCACTCTTCAGAATTACTAAGTGCTAGAACGAAATCCTGACAGCACTCTCCAGGAATACTAACTCTTCCTAGAATGAAACAGACATCCCCTGTCCATCCTACCTTCCTTTCTCCATCCTATGGCCTAAAGTCAGGTCTTCCTTCCCAACAGCCAAGGGGTCATATTACCCCGGCGTCACGTTGTGACCCAACACAATGCAATAAAATAAATAAACCCTTCTTCCCCCCAAAAGCCAGAGGTGTCTTTATTGGCTAGGAAGCGAGGTGGACGCACAGACCGGTCGCAGGACGCCCTAAGAAAGGTGTAAATGGGAATTCTCAAGGGGTAAGGAATACGATTCCTCCCTCAGACGCCTCGCACTTGAATTCTAAAACGGGACGAGAAGAAGAAGAAGAAGAAGAAGAAGAAGAAGAAGAAGAAGAAGAAGAAGAAGAAGAAGAAGAAGAAGAAGAAAAAGAAGAGGCTTGAAAATAAACAGGGAACAATTCTAAGACAATCTTTTTCCATGAGGGAAATTTTCTCGGGTCATTCGACACTTGAGGGAATTCTCGTAATGTCAGGCCGATTTAGCTTTCTCAAACGGCTCAGTTTTTATTCGGTGTTGCTTTTTGAGGTATATATATATGTGTGTGTATATATATATATATATATATATATATATATATATATATATATATATATATATATATATATATATATATATATATATATATATATATATATATATATATGTGTATATCTATCTCAAATATTGAATTTACTTTGCTTTCATATTTTTATCCTTTCTCTCTCTCTCTCTCTCTCTCTCTCTCTCTCTCTCTCTCTCTCTCTCTCTCTCTCTCTCTCTCTCTCTCTCTCTCTAAGTATAGAATCAGAGGTAAAATTCACTCCTAAAAATATATATTTCTCTCTCTCTCTCTCTCTCTCTCTCTCTCTCTCAAGTATATAATCAGAGGTAAAATTCTCTCTCCTAAAAATGTATTTCTCTCTCTTTCTCTCTCTCTCTCTCCCTCTCTCTCTCAAGTATAGAATCAGAGTTAAAATTCTCTCTCTCTCTCTCTCTCTCTCTCTCTCTCTCTCTCTCTCTCTCTCTCTCTCTCTCTCTCTCTCTCTCCTAAAAGTGACCAATGAAACCCACTGATTCGACCAGCTAACGAAACAAAACCGCACCTTCAAATCCTATTGACAAGAGCCTGTCCACCAATCGCCAATAAAGAGCATTAAAAACAGAGCCTCAGAATAGAGTCTCCGTATCAGAGGGCTGTTCATTAGAGCCTCTACTTAATCCTAGAGGTGGCAAAAACGAGGACCCTCTTTCATCTTCCACCACGCCTCTCTCTCTCTCTCTCTCCAGACCCGTATTCCTCCCGTAACCGGATACTGCCTCCATACACCTTTCACTCCCTTATCCGGATTCAGCCTCCTCCCTTCCTCTCCTCTCCCTCTCTTATCCGGACCCACTTCCTCCCTTCCTCTCCTCTCCCTCTCTTACCCGGACCCGGGTCCGGATTCGTTGTGCGAGTGGGTATCAGCCGAAGGTAAAACTGTCAGTGACATGGTTAGCGGAGCTCTCTCCCTAAATGCTGTTATGCTAATTCTATTCACAGCTGGGCTTGGAGCCACGCAAGGTGGGAATTACCTCCCACAACGAGATTATGTAAATACTGGCATACAGCCACCCACCCATCCACCCACCCACACCCCCCAAAAAACCCGTAGCCCCCCCTCCCTAAGAATATGATACTCTACATCACTAAGTCTCCTTTCCTTTAATACACTCTATCTCTCTCTTTTCTCAGTTTGTCTCTCTCTCTCTCTCTCTCTCTCTCTCTCTCTCTCTCTCTCTCTCTCTCTCTCTCTCTCTCTCTCTTGAGGATATAAAACCACAGGCAAAACTCACTCACTCACTCTCTCTCTCTCTCTCTCTCTCTCTCTCTCTCTCTCTCTCTCTCTCTCTCTCTTGAGGATATAAAACCACAGGTAAAACTCTCTCTCTCTCTCTCTCTCTCTCTCTCTCTCTCTCTCTTAGATAGCGAGATGAAAATCTCATTTGGCGAATTTAGAAATTATTATTATTATTATTATTATTATTATTATTATTATTATTACTGATCCCAATTTCACTTTGCTCCTTTGTTCTACGTGTTCTTTGTTCAGCAACAATTTGTTCTGCTCCATATTGTTCATACTCTTGTTATTATTAGTGTTATTGTTCTGAAATAATGACAGTGATTACACAATAACATTGTAATTATCATTGCAATGCTGAACTTGACTTTAGAGGTCATACAATGATTGCTGGGGAATTGATAGAGATAGAATATATATATATATATATATATATATATATATATATATATATATATATATATATATATATATATATATATATATATATATATGTATATCTTTACAATTATATATAAAAGGCCTCTGAGATTTCTAAATTGCAATACTTCTTCTCACTTAATTTTTCATAAGTAAGCTATTGAAAATGTATGAATAACCTGCATGGATAAAAATGTGTTGAATTTCAAATTGATAAACAAAAAAATATAATAGTAATAATAAAAAAATAGATAAAAAATGTCTTCAAATGTTTATGGAATAACAAGTTACATATTTACGTTTCAAATAAAAAATAAACATATATAAAAGATCATTAACTAGAGATGAATATTCAAATTAACATAGCAAATAAATATATTGATTCAAAACAGAAATTACAAAGAAAGGAATATTCAGATAATAAAAAAAATACAAAATAAAATAACTAATGCACAAAATAGCGTGTTACAATCCACCCACAGAATAATAAACACATGTCGTTTAGCTATATAGCTATTCATGTTACGTACAAACTCCCGGAAATTCATTTCACATTCGACGCCGAACTGGTATTGAGAGAGAGAGAGAGAGAGAGAGAGAGAGAGAGAGAGAGAGAGAGAGAGAGAGAGAGAGAGAGAGAGAGAGAATATTTTATACGAGACATTTCTATTCATGGGATATTTTGCAAAACGCAATCCCATACCTATTTCACACCATTGCACGTGGAAACTCGGTATAATCAAGGGGCAGTGCGCGCGCCCGCGAGAGAGAGAGAGAGAGAGAGAGAGAGAGAGAGAGAGAGAGAGAGAGAGAGAGAGAGAGAGAGAGATTTTATTAATATAGTTTTTTTTCGAAGATTCATTTTAAGGAAAAAAAGATTGCAAGAAATTGATTTTACACGAAAAAGCTATGTAAAATGAGAGAGAGAGAGAGAGAGAGAGAGAGAGAGAGAGAGAGAGAGAGAGAGAGAGAGAGAGAGAGAGAGACATACGACTGGAAAAGTACATGAATAGATATACAAAAAAATGCCGAATGCATTTCACGTGAAACTATATCCAGTGAATTATGACTAATAATCTCAATTCATCAAGCATAAAAATGTTATATAATTAACATAACTGCCAAAAATATTATTATTTAGAGCAGCATAAATTAAAGAAAAAAGTCCATAATATAAAGCACAATTGCAATTTTCGAAAAAGTAGCCGAATTTCTCATAATTTCCAAAAATATAAGTAATATCTATCGTGACATATATTCAATTCAATTCAAAATACAGAATCAAGTTCAATTTCATACAACGAGTGATTCATCATATTTAATAACTTTTGATTATGACAGATACCAAACATTATTTCGACAGCTATTGAATCAGAGAGAAGAGAGAGAGAGAGAGAGAGAGAGAGAGAGAGAGAGAGAGAGAGAGAGAGAGAGAGAGAGAGAGAGAGAGAGAGATTCTTTACGTGTCACAGTTATACCGCAATGCCAGTCAGGCCTACGTATTCAGTAAACGCTTTAGTTGCAGCTTGAATGTGCAATCTAAAGATGCAAATAAAAATGCAGTTTGAAGGTGCAACTTGGAAGTGCCACTTGAAGGTGCAATTTGAAAGTGCAACTTGAAAATGGAACTTGAAAGTGCAACTTGAAAATGGAACTTGAAGGAGCAACTTGAAGGTGCACCTTGAAAGTGCAACTTGAAAGTGCAACTTGAAGATGCAACTTGAAGATGCAACTTGAAGGTGCAAATTGAAGGTGCAATTTGAAGGTGCAATTTGAAAGTGCAATTTGAAGGTACAGCTTGAAGGTGCAATTTAAGGGTGCAGCTTGAAGACAGCTTGAAGGTGCAATTTGAAGGTGCAGCTTGGAGACAGCTTGAAGGTGCAACTTTAAAGTGCAAATTGAAAGTGCAACTTGAAATTGCATTTTGAAGGTGCAACTTGAGATGCAACTCGTTTGAAAGTTTAACTTGAAGATGCAATTTAAAGGTGCAATTTGAAGGTGCAACTTGAAGATGCAAATTGAAAGTGCAACTTGAAATTTCAACTTGAGAATGAAAGTTGAAGGTGCAACTTGAAAGTGCAACTTGAAAGTGCAATTTGAAATTTAATGAGATTCCTTTTGTATGATGTTTATAAATTCAAAATGTGAAAGAGTTACTACAAGCTCTCTCTCTCTCTCTCTCTCTCTCTCTCTCTCTCTCTCTCTCTCTCTCTCTCTCTCTCTCTCTCTTCAAGGAGAAAGAAATAATAATAGCTAAACAATCTATGTCACTTTAATACAAATCTGCATAACAGTAATTATCTTTTCCCCTATATAAATGACAAACTCGCATTATGAAATACCAGGAAATGCGTTTCATATTTTATTCATTAAAAAAATATTCTTTTGGACAGGAGTATCATTGAAGGATAATTCGCTGTACAAAACGAGGTACCTTTGACGCTCTGTCCCTGAGAGGAGTCGCTTATTTAACTATGCTGACAGATCACGTCAAGGTAGAACCATCTGATATTGTCAAGGTATATTCGTTTCAATTTGCCTCAGAAAAACTGTCAGAATTACTGATAGGTTGTCAGTTAAATGGAAAGTGGTGGTCTGGGTCGGGTCGTTGGCAGCTACAGCGGTACCAGACGCACGATCATGGCTAACTTTAGCTTTAAATAAAATATAGACTACTGAAGAGGCTAGAGAGATGAAATTTGGTATGTTTGATGATTGGGGGGTGGATGCTCAACATACCAATTTGCAGCCCTCTAGCCTCAGTATTTTTAAGATCTGAGGGCGGACAGAAAATAAAGATTGATAATGTCAGATGATAAAAGAAAATATATGGTTAAGAGAATGGAAGAATCTAGTCAGGAAACTGAATATTTTTTGTCAGGTTAATCAGAATGTCAGCTGGAATCCTGGAAGTGAATACGATTGTCAGCTGGAATTCTGGAAATGAATTAGATTGTACAGAGATTGTGAAGTTCCACTCGAAGGATTTTCGAGTGAAATTTCTAAGATATTGAAATGAAAAATAACTTTTTGCGTGAATTTGAAACAGGAAAAAAGGCAAATTAAAAATAAAAAAATTCAGCTGAAAGGTTTTAATGAAATATATATATATATATATATATATATATATATATATATATATATATATATATATATATATATATATATATATATATATATATATATATATATATATATATATATATATATATATATATATATACATAAGAAAAACATTCAAGAATGAAATCAGAAACAGAAATCTCATTTGAAAAATCAGAAAAAATTATCAACCACGGATATTAGCAATAAACAAAGATAATTACAGTTTATCAATCTAAAACCCAAATCTCTCTTACAGAAAGATTTCACAGAGACGCGAGTGTGAAAGAAAACCCACAACAAAAAAAAAATGCTACAAAAAAAAAAACATGTAAGGGCAATATAAATTCCCACCCCTGAAAAAAAAATATATAAAAAAAGTAAATATCAACACTTGACACCTATGGAAGCAACGTGGCGGGATATCGAATCCCGAAATTTTTTAAAACATTTTTATTTCCATTTTTTTTATTTACTTCAAAAGCGTTTTTTTTTTTTTTTTTTTTTTTCTGGGCATCAAATCGACGTCGATGGCTGATGCCACCACCCCTGCTGGTGCCCTCAGCATCAAAGGGACTTTAGATTCGGCGGTAAATGGGGAATCTCCCTTAGTATTTGAATTCGACGTCGACTCTTCTCTCTCTCTCTCTCTCTCTCTCTCTCTCTCTCTCTCTCTCTCTCTCTCTCTGCCTCAAAGGATTGGATGATATCGCCTTTTTTATATGTATTTTTTTTATTCTTTTCATCTTTTTTTTTGACACATGTCCTCACTTTTTTTCGGGTTGACCTGTTGCCTAAACTTGGTTTAAGAAAGGAATCGGAATTTAGATTTTAAATATTTATATTTTACTTTTTGTGAAAGTATATATATATATATATATATATATATATATATATATATATATATATATATATATATATATATATATATATATATATATATATATACACATATATAAATTTAAAATGATTCCACAGTATTAAGTGGTAGCACCCTTCCCCAATCTCCAGGGGTCCCGAGACCAACCCTAGATTGGGAAAAGCATTTTAGCCATTTTTTCATGATGGTCAGTCAACTGCAGGGGGTGGCACGCAACGCCGAGAAGGAATGGGGCCAGCAACTTCACCCCAGTACAAAAACTCCACGAGAATTTGTAGTTTAAAAAATACTAAGCATCTTATTTTCAGGAATTATAATATTTTCAATGAATGCTAAATTCCTCTATAATAATGCAGAGTAAAGACAGACCTTATTCACGATATTGGACGGTACCTAACGTCCAAGGCCCGAGACTTACTGTACGTATCCGCCACTTGTATTACAAAACCGCAGATAATATGACTATTAATAGTTTTTTTTCATTAACATGAAAGTAATAAACTTAGCAGGAGGATAATAAGCTTCTAAAACCAACTAAGTAAGCCTTAGGTTAAATCCTAAGATAAATCCTAAATCCTAAGGTTAATCCTAAGGTAAATCCTTAGGTAAATACTACAGGATTATCCTCAGGAGCCGTAAGTTGGACTAAATGGAGTTTATCAAAGTCTTACTGATAGAATAATATGATGAAATATGATGAATTATGATGTAATATTTTTTATTGTCATTACTCTAATGGAATCATGTCTGGGTTGATGTTGTCAGTGGAAAGAAATATTTGTAATATATTTCTAAATAGTTTTATCAATATTTTGATCAATATTTTTTAATATATAGATTCTTTGTAAGGCGTTTTTAACAGATTGATAAAGAAACTTATATATATATATATATATATATATATATATATATATATATATATATATATATATAAATATATATATATATGTGTGTGTGTGTGTGTGTGTGTGTGTGTGTGTGTGTGTGTTTCTGGTAAGGAGTTTGCAATGGATACATAAATAAATACAAAAATAAACAAATGTATTTATATAAGATTTCATCATTAGTTATAATAATACAAATCTACATAAAGTTATCTTTCAATAACAGCTGGCTTTCCCTCGCACCCCTGCTCCCCCCCACTCCCCCCCCCACCTCTCTAATATCACACGGACGCGACGACGAAAGCTGTCGCACCTGGGGGAGGGGGGGAGGGGGAGCGTCGCCCCCCTCCCTCCGGGGTGACAGGTGACAAGGGATATTAGCGATTAAATTCACCTGCGTCGCCAGAACGGATTGTCGTTAGTCGCACACTTGTTTTGGGAGTTGAAAGATGGCGGCCCAGAAGTCGTGGTATTATGTATTAGGCGTCTTCGCTTTTCTCTCTCTCTCTCTCTCTCTCTCTCTCTCTCTCTCTCTGAACTTCAAACCCTGAGAATACACGGATTCATGCCCCATCTTAATTCAGTAAATCTCTCTCTCTCTTTCTCTCTCTCTCTCTCTCTCTCTCTCTCTCTCTCTCTCTCTCTCTCTCTCTGAACTTGAAACAACCCTGAGAATGCAAGGATTCATGTGCTATCTTAATACAGTAAATCTCTCTCTCTCTCTCTCTCTCTCTCTCTCTCTCTCTCTCTCTCTCTCTTCTCTCTCTCTCTCTCTGCATTCGTCCTCTATCCCAAAGGTAACCTAACGAGCTGTTCTGTGATGAAGAGCCCGTGCTGGCATAAGGCCAGCATAATCTGAAAAAACAACGCCCCGACGGGAGGTAAAAATTATTATTATTATTATTATTATTATTATTATTATTATTATTATTATTATTATTATTATTATACCTGGCAATCTGACCTCATGCCCACTGTACTTATAAAGTTATCAGACTCGAAAAAATTATATATAAAAATCTCCTTTTTCGAGTGACCTAAAAATTTAGGAAATACCTCAATATTATTATTATTATTATTATTATTATTATTATTATTATTATTATTATTATTATTATTATTATTATTATTATTATTATTATTATTATACCTAGCAATCAGACCTCATGCCCACTGTACCCATAACATCATCACAAATGAACTAAAAAATTTAGGAAATGGCTCAAAAAAGGACCCATTTAACACGGACAAGGACCTTCCCTAGGCAGGATATTGGAGGGGTCCCTGGGCAAACAGAGGTTCATTAAGACCTCCTTGTCTCTTGCCCTTGTACCAATCAGTGGGAGGTGTCCCACGTCGCTGTCTTAGGTGGAAGAAAGTTTTGGAAGCAGTTGGAAGGGCGAGATTGATTGCTGGTAGAAGAAGAAGAAGAAGAAGAAGAAGAAGAAGAAGAAGAAGAAGAAGAAGAAGAAGAAGAAGATGAAGAAGAAGAAGAAGAAGAAGAAGAAGAAGAAGAAGAAGAAGAAGAAGAGGTATATTTTATTTCATTAAGGGTCTGGGGGAGGTTTGAATCAAGGCATTGGAGTCAATAATAATAATAATAATAATAATAATAATAAAATTATTATTATTATTATTACCAAAATGGCTTTTTAATGAAATGTAAAATATATATTCTTTTGCTTTTATTAGCAAACAAACAGTGGCCATTATTATTATTATTATTATTATTATTATTATTATTATTATTATTATTATTATTATTATTATTATTATTATTATTATTCAAAGAAAGCCTTTTTTAATAAAATATGAAATATGAAATGTCCTTCAAGGAAATGCAATATACCAAATCTATAATTAACAAACCAACAATAAAAAAAAACTTCCTTTCTGAAACCAAACATAAGAATTTTCCAGAGGTCGGAACAAAAAAACCTTGAAAGGAAGTTTTCACTTTTCCTTCCTTAAAGCTCTCTCTCTCTCTCTCTCTCTCTCTCTCTCTCTCTCTCTCTCTCTCTCTCTCTCTCTCTCTCTCTTCTTTTTTTATATATTTTTTTCACGAATGTCAAACAATCCCCAATCATGGCAGCTGACTGGGAACAGGAACTTGGAATTGGAATGTTGCAAAAAGGAATATGTCTTCATTCCTTGTCTAGGTTCATACAATTATATAAAATGAGTTCGATTCATTTCAGTATAATTAATCTCAGAATTAGTTTAGTGGCTAACAGTCTTAATTACTTTGCCGACCTGGCCACATAAGCCTCGTTCTGATGCTCTGGATGCAGTTCGAATCCCTGCTACGGGCAAAAGATTTACTTCATATTCTTGCATTTGGTTATCAGGCTTTGTAGTGACAAGCTTATCCAAAAAATGTGAGGAATTCGAGGCGTTAAGAAGGCATTGTGGGTATTATAATTACGTACAAAGGCTTGCCTTGTAAAAGGTGGCCTGTAGATTCCATGTATGTATGTATGTATGTATGTATGTATGTATGTATGTATGTATGTATGTATGTATGTATGTATGTATGTATGTATGTATGTATGCATATATATCACAATTTAGTTATAGCCTACCAACCAACAGCCGAATAACCTAAATAATTATCACACAACATTAACTAAAACCTCTAAACTATTATTTATATACCTCTAGAAAAAAAATATATAAAAAAGTTGCCTACTCACAGCAGCCGTGGAAAAGCCATCACAGGCTGGAAACGGCTGTGTATCAACCGTAGCCAATTCGTCACATAACAATATATTCATTTGTCCTCTATCATGCTATATCAGATTCTGAAAAGCCAAAGCCTTTCGGGGCAATAGTTTCTGGAACTGACAGACCTCTCTGCTGTCACTGCGGCAAATGGTCCGTCAGGTGGAATTTCATTTATTTATTTTTATTTTTTTTGGGGGGTGGGGGGTGGGTCGGTATTTGTCTCAGAGTGATGAGTGAGTTTATTGGTTACACTTTTGAGTTTACTTTTTTTTTGGTTTTACATTTTTTTTTGAGTTTATATTTTTTTTATTGTTTTTTGAGTTACACTTTTGAGTTTACACTTTTTGAGTTTATATTTTTTTAGTTTATGTTTTTTTAGTTGTATTTTTTAGTTTATAGTTTTGAGTATATATTTTTTAGTTTATATTTTTTAGTTATATTTTTTAGCTTATATTTTTTTAGTATATATTTTTTAGCTTATATGTTTTGAGTTTGTATTTTTGAGTATATATTTTTTTAGTTTATGTTTTTTGAGTTTGCATTTTTTGAGTTTAAAAGTTTTTGAGTTTACAGTTTCGAGTTTACACTTTTTGAGTTTACATTTTTTTGAGTTTACTCTCTTGAGTTTACATTTTTTTGAGTTTACATTGTTTTGAGTTTACATTTTTTTGAGTTCTTTGGAGCGATGGTTTAATACTGTTAAATAATAATCTTTCTGGTGGGCGTTTGTGTATTGTGACATTATACGTTTAAGTTTATTTTAACAGGAAATAATCTCAGAGAATAATTTGGTTTTCAACTCTCGACACATCACTGAAAAATATTTTAGGATATTCACTGGAATCCCACTGACGAATTAAATCAACCTCATTCCCCATTTATCCAGTGGGGAAGACATTCCAGGCACAGTGTCAGTCAAACCTTCACGAAAAGGCCAATTGTCTCAATTCTATCCTACCCCCTCCCCAACGGCCCCAAAAAAAAACAATGCACCACCAGACGGGAATAAAAATAGAATATTAAAACTATAAAAAAAATGGTTTGGACCCAAATCCCGAAACATCTAAGGGCCAAGGGCCAGAGATGAATATTCCCCTAAGCTTCCCCAAGGGCCGATGGCCCCGGCAAAATAATCCTAAGCCGAGGCAAAAATCCCTGACGATATTTGAAAGACAGAAGTCTGGATGCGCTGCGAGTCTAAGCTTCTGCTGGATAAAAGGTGGTGGTCATGTTTGGATAAAGGGGTACAGAGAGAGAGAGAGAGAGAGAGAGAGAGAGAGAGAGAGAGAGAGAGAGAGAGAGAGAGAGAGAAATTACCTACGATGACCTGAAGAAAAAAAAACGGCAAACATAAAATAAAAAAAAAAAAAAAAATAACAAAAACAAAAGCAAATAAAAACTGAGCCCTGTCTAAATGTTTCATCTGTTTCGCGAGACTCTGAAACGTGTTTCAAACGTGGACGTTTCTTGCTAATCCTCTTAGCAAGCAAAAATACTGTTTGTGCACTTAAACGATTTGACGCTGTGATGCTTTTGCAATGTAAGATACAGTGTATATGTATATGTATATAATATATAAGTGTATACACACACACACATATATATATATATATATATATATATATATATATATATATATATATATATATATATATATATATATATATATATATATATATATATATATATATATATATATATATATATATATATATATATATATATATATATATATATATATATATATATACACTTTTATAAAGGTTGCACAATGTATATATAAAAATTTCCAAAAGCTTACTAACATATATTTATATATGCATATAAGAAAGAATGGATGCCTAAATCATTTCACCATCCCTTAAAACAAATAAAAAAAAAAAAAAATAAAAAAGACAATATAATGACCTTCCATTACAAAAGAAAAAAATCAAATCAGAGCAAAAAAAAAAAAAAAAAAAAAACTAGTTACTGCAACTTCTCCCCACAAACCCAGGAAGTAACAACAACTCAGTCCTTCCTTTAATGACAGATCTGACAGTGACCTGAACGTTCTCTTAGTTCCTCTGAATTATTCTCTTCTCAATGCTTCTCCTCTTCCTTCGTTTGGTAGGTCAAAGTTCAGGCATGTCAAAGGTCATTTGCGTGGACGGGTGTATTATGATACGCGGAGAGGATTATTGTTTGAATATCCTGTAGGATTCTTTTATTTATTTTTTTTATGTGGTTTTCGAGTAAGGTGGTATGTGGTAAATATTTTACGATTTGGGTATGTAGGTGTATAATATATATATATATATATTATATATATATATATATATATATATATATATATATATATATATATATATATATATATATATATACAAAATCTCATCCTTCTACAAACGTGACTTCTAAATCCACACAAGCACACACAAATTCCAATCCCCCTAAAGCCTCAAAACAAAACAGAACAGGAAAAGAGAGAGAGAGAGAGAGAGAGAGAGAGAGAGAGAGAGAGAGAGAGAGAGAGAGAGAGAGAGAGAGAAAGGGACATTTAAAACCATCTGAACCCAGAAATATAAACCCAGAGAACGAACCTATATATAAAAGTTGAACCACACCACACAGCTGGGACATCCCTTATCCTACCCATACCCCCTCTAGGGGTGGAGGGGAGGGGGGGGGGTGCAGAGGACCAGAGAACGACAGACCAAAAAAAAAAAAAAAACTTCACAAGGGCTTCAGCAAAGGGCTTTTTTCAATTCGAGTGGACTGCGGAGTTAACACTTGCCTCGTAGGTGGGGCGTCCCGTGTCCTGTAGAGTTGGGGGGTGGGATTTTGGTAGGGGTCCTATCACCCAATACACTTTCAGGATATAGTGGTACACAGTAGGATGGGCGAGTGGGATGGGTTTGTTGTACAAAGTGTAATCCTACAAGTCTTTTTTTTCTGTCAGTCCAGAAGTTTTTTTTTTAGTTTTTTTCTCTGTGATCCTCACTCGAAGGAGTGTTTTAAATTTGACTCTTTTAAAATATACCCTGAAAAATAATATATATATTTTTTATCTCAATTTAGGATTAATCACAACTGGCCTTGAATTTCCTGCTTGTCTTTGCTTCTCATAAAGAAATAAAAAAACAAAAAAACTAAACAAAAAAAAGACAATTTGTAGAGTAATTCAGAACACAAAGAAATGGAAACAGAAATTCCTTTTTTTTTTTATCACTTGATCTTCGTCTCTGACAGCCAGGAGATGAGAGAGAGAGAGAGAGAGAGAGAGAGAGAGAGAGAGAGAGAGAGAGAGAGAGAGAGAGAGAAATTCCTTGTTTTATTCCTGTGCTGTTTTGTCCATGACTAGGTTTTCGTTTTATAGTCATGAGAAGCGTGAGAGAGAGAGAGAGAGAGAGAGAGAGAGAGAGAGAGAGAGAGAGAGAGAGAGAGAGAGAGAGAGAGAGAGAGAGAGAGAGAGAGAGACATTATAAAGTAATACATAATATAAAGAAATAACAGAAAATCCTGGTTTTTATTGTACTTTTTCCATCACTTGATCTTAGTCAGAGAGAGAGAGAGAGAGAGAGAGAGAGAGAGAGAGAGAGAGAGAGAGAGAGAGAGAGAAAGTCTCGACCCGATTTCGAAATTAAAAGAATTGCAAAGCCTGATTGTAATCTAATTTGCCGAACGCTCGCTAACTCAGCTATTCCGAGTGACTTTCTTAATTTTCTTTCATTTTCTATTTATTCTATTTCGTTTATACCTTCTCATCAATGTCTGTCAACTGGTTCCATTCCATCCCATTTTAAGCCTTTCAACGACACAATGACCAACGATACACGACACGATGATAGCCAAGTAAAAGGGCCAACTCTTCAGCGCATTCACACTCCCCCGCGGTAAAGACGCAACGGTGGCAACGACGAGGACTTTAAGAGCTCCGGCGATGGCTCTAGTCTGTCAGCTAAGTAGCTGTTATTCCCAATTCATAACAAAAAGGAAGAGAATCATATCTCGTTTCAGCTCAGATACGACCATTCAAACGGGATTATCACCTTCGACAAAGGTTTTTTATTTTTCTTAAAGACGTCGGATTTAACTGCGTTTCTTTGATTGTGTGGGGGTGTGGGAGTGGGAGTGGAAGAAGGGGGAGGGAGGGATGGGAAGGCTAGATACTTGTGGAGAAGGTTGGGGAGTGACTTACGGAGTAGATAAGATTAGGAGTTGAGTCTAAGAATCTTATAGGAGAGAGTTTTAGCTTCATACAAGACTTGTGTATAACTGGTATTTCAATATATATACATTCACACATCCATACATCCATACATCCACACACACACACACGTACCTAACCCCTCCACCCAAAAAGAGAGGGAATATACAAACTAATCCACGTATTTCTACACACACACACACACACATACATACATACCAGGTTTGTATTCATTCACTAAATAACAACAAGGCGCGAACGATTGGGAGCGCTTTGCATTTGTAACGTTTTAGGTTTCCCCGTTTAATCCTCCCGCGAAAATATGCAATGTTTGCCAAATCCAGGATTCGAATCCAATTGGCTGATTCGAATCGCATAAACCCACGAATAAAATATTCTGGGACGATGGTCGATTCTTTTCTGTAACTCTTTTTCACTGGAAATAGGGTTGGGAGTGCAATATTATTATTATTATTATTATTATTATTATTATTATTATTATTATTATTATTATTATTATTATTATTATTATTATTATTATTATTATTATTAGTTTCAATCTTCATGTCCATATTTCTAAAGGCTTCCTTTGATAAACAACAACAGAATGACCCCAACACAAAGAGCCGTGACCTTTTTGGACTTATGTTGACCTCACTTTGCCCTCAATAGATATATTCCAAGAGCCATGACCTATTTTAAACCCTGTTTCCCTATTTTTACCCTTGTTGACCCATTCCAACCCCTGTTCACCTATTTTTAACCCCTATTGACCTATTTTAACCCCTATTGACCTATTTCAACCCCTGTGGACCCAACTTTGCTCCTATATTCCATAGTCATGACCTCTTTTAACCTCTGTTGACCTCACTTTGCCCCTGAGGGATGTAATTCCAGGGTCATAACCACCTTTAACCTCTACTGACCTAAGTTTTCATCTGGGGATATGATTCCAGCGTCATGACCTCTTTTAACCTCTGCTAGCCTCACTTTGACCCTAAGGGGTATGAGTCCAGGGCAATGAACTTATTTAACCTCTACTGGCCTCACTTTGCACCGGAGGACTATAATTCCAGGATCATGATCCAATTTAACTTCTGGTGACCTGAATTTGCCTTTGAAGGATATGATTCCAGGTCATGACCTCTAGTGACCTTTGATGACCTGAGTTTCCCCCTCCAGGGTCATGAATTTTTTTTAACCTCTTTTGACATCTCTTTCCCCTTATAGAAAATACCAAGGTCATGACCTCTTTCAGCCTCTGGAGACCTACCTTTGTCCCCCGTGGGATGTGATCCCAGGGTCATGACCCCTTCTAACCTCTATTGACCTCAAATTGCGCGTGAGAGATATGATTGCAGGACCACTAAAGGCCCAAGATGAGATATCAGCAACACAAGACTCAACAACTCGACTGGGTTTATGGTCTTGGCTTGCCTCTAAAATCAGAGAATGCTAAACCTTTTCCTACCTTTCTCGTTCCTCCTCCTCCTCCTCCTCCTCCTCCTCCTCCTCCTCCTCCTCCTCCTCCTCCTCCTCCTCCTCCTCCTCCTCCTCCTCCTCCTCCTCCTCCTCCTCAAACGGTCTCAGACCATTTCGAGACCAGACCAAAAACGGTCCATATTTCTCCTGGCTAAATTTGGAGGGCAAACGCCTGTCAGCTTTTGGAAGACACCGCTGATTGCGCTTGAGCATAGGATGAGGGAGAATTGAAAAGAATGGAAGTCGAACAATAGAGAGAGAGAGAGAGAGAGAGAGAGAGAGAGCCTCTCTCTCTCTCCCTCTCTCTCAATCCAAAAAGCCCCCAAGCTGTTTTCAGGCTCTCATGCTTTCAGTCTATGACTTCTGTCTGGTGAACTGCTTTCTCTCTCTCTCTCTCTCTCTCTCTCTCTCTCTCTCTCTCTCTCTCTCTCTCTCTCTCTCTCTCTCAATGGCGTTTAGATTCTGGAGCCACTCACATGCTGTGAGCGTTTGCTGAAATTTATGAAAGGGACGAGACGAGAGAGAGAGAGAGAGAGAGAGAGAGAGAGAGAGAGAGAGAGAGAGAGAGAGAGAGAGAGAGAGAGTGAGAGAGAGAGTAAAAATATAAAACTAAACGGTGGAAAATTGGGGAGGAACTAAAGGTTATCTAGTATATGAAAGGCTTCGAATAAATGGACAGAATCCTTACTCTCGGCTGTGCACGGAGGGACAGTAAAATATGAAATGGCTAAAATTGTTTTGGGGATTATTATATGATTTGGGGGAACTACTATTTTTGATTACTGTACTTTTGTTCTTTTTGTTTATCCAGTTGGTATGTTATATACACACACACACACACACACACACACACACACACACACACACACACACACATATATATATATATATATATATATATATATATATATATATATATATATATATATATATATATATATATATATATATATATATTATTTCATGGACCAGTTTATCCTGGAATCTACAGTAAAAATATAAAAGTAAACTTGGTAATGAATATTTTCATACTTAACCTCTCTCTCTCTCTCTCTCTCTCTCTCTCTCTCTCCCTACACACACACACACACACACACATACAAACACAATCTAAAACACATCTAACTACGTACGAAGGCAAACGACCAACACGTCCGAACATCCTAACATCGACTTGGACTTCGCCTTCTAAGAGTTATTCGAAATCTATAAACGAGTTGAAGGAAAACGGGAAAAGATGATGAATGTCTGACCATCCATAGATAAAGAAAGAGTGTTTCCTATTATATATAGGGCTGAAACGACGCTACGTAACATACGGGAGTCGTAAATTGAACCGGAACAGAGAGAGGGAGAAATTGAAAGATTGTTCGGGTGTCGGACAAGGGAGTTTGTATCAGGGATTGTATAGTGAATTACAAGGGTCTGAATGATTAAAATTATTTTGATTCTGACTTTTCTGTTTATGAGGTTTGGGTTGTCAGGGTGTTGGAGTGGCTGGACAGCAAGATAAAGAGAGGGAGTTGGAGTGGTTGAACAGCTAGATTTGAAGAAAGGAATTCGGAATGGAAATTGTTAAGAATAGGTTGAATGGAACATTGAAAAGGAAAGAATAGTTCAATGAGAGAGAGAGAGAGAGAGAGAGAGAGAGAGAGAGAGAGAGAGAGAGAGAGAGAGAGAGAGAGACTTACCTCCCTCATTTCATTTGTGAAGAAGATAATGATACTAATAATATGAATATCATAATACAGATCATTACCAATACAATGACAAAAAGAACCTCGCTTTTGCAAAGAGGAAAATGATTAGATTATATTGCAGATTACCACTAATACAATGACAACAATGACCTCCACTCTTGACAAACAAAAACCAGAGGAGCTGGAAAGCCAAGAATTAAGCAAGAACAAATAAAAGTAAAACAAAAACCATAGGAAATAAACAAATAAAGAAATAAACAAAGCGTAGGACAAACGGAAGTCCTGCTAATTGACGAGATTCCCGATTCCTAAATTAGATGACCAATCAGAATTCCCAGGATCTCTTTAATTCCTAGGGGGATATCAGGATTCGGGATAGGAGAAAGGGCAGGTGAAGAAGAAGACGAAGAAGAAGAGGAGGAGGAGGAGGAGGAGGAGGAGGAGGAGGAGGATGAGGACAGACGTGGGGTTGAATGTAAGATAAGTTTTCTCGCTATATATTTTTTATTATTATTTTTTTCAGAGGATTTCTTGATTTATTTCTGATTATTTTGTTTTGTAAGAAGTATTTACATGTTTGTTATCGTTAGGGATCATTGTGTTTGTTTGTGCTGAATCCACACATACATATGTATGTATGTTTGTATGTAAAATATATATATATATATATATATATATATATATATATATATATATATATATATATATATATATATATATATATACATACACACATACACACAAACATGTATATATAAATACAGAAAAACACACGCCATAAAACCACACACATCTCTTGACAAGACTAAAAGCCACTAGAGACAAAAGTGTTTCTACAAATGAGGCTTTAAAAAAAAAAAAAAAAAAAAAAACCTCCTTTGATGCCACGGCACAGGGGAAACTATTTGGCTGTCTCACTTTACCCTTTTCGACTCTATTTGACTCTCTCTCTCTCTCTCTCTCTCTCTCTCTCTCTCTCTCTCTCTCTCTCTCTCTCTCTCTCTCTGTGGCTAACATTCACATTCCACACTAACCCCTTTTTCCAAAAAAAGAAAATAAAGTAACTCAGGTTTTATTTTATCAGGAATCTTGTGCAAGAGAGAGAGAGAGAGAGAGAGAGAGAGAGAGAGAGAGAGAGAGAGAGAGAGAGAGAGAGAGAGAGATTAATCCTGTAAAAGGTCATTCTATTGAATGAGTCGGGTTACTGGATTTGTTTTTTAATGCCAAAGGTCAATAAGAGGTCAGGCAAGATGACAAAAGAAAAAATATAAGAAAAAAACAGGAGGGAGTGTTATATGTACCTCTTAAAAGAAGAAGTTATAAGTTAGGGAAAAACAGAAGAAGGAATAGAATTCAGGAGCTGCCTGGTGTCTTATTATTATAATTATTATTATTATTATTATTATTATTATTATTATTATTATTATTATTATTATTATTATTATTATGTTCCCATATATCTTTCTGAAATCCTTACAACCCATTAAGTAAGGCAATAATGACTTTCGTACAACCAAAGCAAAGTATTGTTACATCCTTACAACCCTTTAAGGAAAGCAATAATGACATTTTTACAACCACACCAAAGCATTGTTGTATCCTTACAACCCTTTAAGGAGAGCAATAATAACTAACAACCACAAAAAAATACCATTACATCCTTACAACCCAGCAAGCAAGACAATAATAACTCCCTAACTCACTAACAACCACAACAAAATCATAACATCAACCTTGACCAGTCCCTTAATTGCTGAACACTGTTCCCGTCTTCAGGACGAGCAGGCAAGAGGGATGGAACAGGTACGTGACAGGTACTTTACAGGTAAATGAACTTGTATTGTACAAGGCGTCTCGGAATGTCTCTCGGGAAATTTTTGTTTTCGCGCGCGAAATGTTCGCGCCTTTTTTAACCTTGAATCTTGGTTGCTTATTGTCTTGGACTTTTCATTTGTTTAATCTTATTTTATTTATTTAACTATTTATTTATTTATTCATTCATTCATTTATTAAAATACTTATTTCTTTACCTAATCAATTTATTCAATTAATTTTTAAATATATTCATTTAATTATTATTCATATATTTATCAGTTTATCTATTCATTCATTGATTTACTTATTTGATTAAACTTATTTTATTTATTTATCTATTTATTTATATATTCACTCATTCATTCATTTATTAAAATAACCGTTTCTTTACCTAATCAATTTATTAATTTAATATTTAAATATATTAATTTAATTATTCATATATTTATCAGTTTATCTATTCATTCATTGATTTGCTTATTTTATTCATTCATTCATTTGTTGATATATTAATTTATCTATTCATTAACATATTCATTTATTATTCTCATTTATTTATTCACCATCCTCTGCATATTAGTTTGATCATGAATGAAAACCAGATATTGTATACAATATACAAGCCTGACTCGATTATAAACAATAAGGTACATGTAAAACAAACACGCACAGACACACAAACACACACACACACAAACACATCATCTCACTTAATCCCCCAATTGGACTAATTGCTCCACAGATTTGTGATAGGAATTCGATTGTAAAAGTGAAACGGACCATTGAGCATCCATGTAACAATCACTGGAAAGCCAACAATGTATTCCATTGTAAAATAAGCTGACTTGGCTTATGCCTTGGTACATGGGCCAACTTCCAGTTTTTTGTTTAAGGAGTAATTACTGTATATCTCAGTGTTTCCTGTGAATAATACTTGAGTTATTTATATATATAACTTTAACCTTAAATAAAGTCAAAACTATTGAGGAGGCTACAGGGCTGCAATTTGGTATATTTGATGATTGGAGGGTGGATGATCAACATACCAACTTGCAGCCCTCTAGCCTCAGTGGTTTTTAAGATCCGAAGGCGGACAGAAAAAAGTGCGGGCAGACAAAAGTGCGGACAGAAAAAAGTGCGGACAGAAAAAGTGCGGACAGAAAAAAGTGCGGACAGAAAAAAGTGCGGACAGAGAAACGTGCGAACAGAAAAAGTGCGGACAGAGAAAAGTGCGGACAGAAAAAGTTCGGACAGAAAAAAGTGCGGGCAGAAAAAAGTGCGGACAGAAAAAAGTGTGGACAGAAAATTTCGGACAGAGAAAAGTGCGGACAAAAAAAAGTGCTAACAGAAAAAAGTGCGGACAGAAAAAAGTGCTAACAGAAAAAAGTGCGGACATAAAAAAGCGCGGACAGAAAAAAGTGCTAACAGAAAAAAGCGCGGACAGAAAAAAGTGCTAACAGAAAAAAGTGCGGACATAAAAAAGCGCGGACAGAAAAAAAGTGCTAACAGAAAAAAGTGCGGACGGACAAACAAAGCCAGCAAAATAGTTTCCTCTTCCAGAAACCTAAAAAAAAACCTGACGAAAGTAACTGAAAATGACACTGACAAGAAGAATCTCAAACAGGTCATTAAATGATCATCTTGAAACTGAGTGAATAAATCATTCTCTACCATCTTCCGGTTTTATTCAGAAGAACCTTCAGTCTGTCAGTCACTTTTCCCTTTCCAGCCGTGATTAAAATCCTCGCTCATAAGTAATACTAGCAAAACTGGAAGGAGAGGAAGTTTCATTCAGAGTCCCAGACTTAATGAAAGTCTGGAAGTCTGCTGGAAGGGCTAGGAGAGGTTAAGCCGCTGGATTGACTTGTTGATTCTCGGGGTTACAAAGGGTTGCAAAACCTCCTTTCCAAGAGATATTGCGTAGTATTGTCATCTTAGGTTTTTTATTGTCGATATGACTGACAGCTTAATCCGGAATAGATGCAAAAAAAAGCTCACTGAATTAATGGAATTTTTATGGAATTTTTATATCCAAGGAGAGGCAGATTTGCTCCTGAATTTCCGGAAACTGAATGGAACTTATATTACCCCCTTGACTGACACCAGGTCCCTCGTATTTGATCAAACCAAGTCCCCCAAATTCCCCTCATATTCGACTGAACCAGGTCCACCAAATTCCCTCAAATGAACCGAACCAAGTCCACCAAATTCACTCAAACTAAACCGAGCCAAGTCTACCAAATTCCCTCAAACTGAACAGAACCAAATCCCCCAAATTCTCTCAAACTGAACAGAACCAAGTCCCCCAAATTCCCTCAAACTGAACAGAACCAAATCCCCCAAATTCTCTCAAACTGAACAGAACCAAGTCCCCCAAATTCCCTCAAACTGAACAGAACCAAGTCCCCCAAATTCCCTCAAATGAACCGAACCAAGTCCACCAAATTCCCTCAAACTGAACCGAACCAAGTCCACCAAATTCTCTCATACCGGAAGGAACCCAAATTCCCTCAAGCTGAACCGAACCAAGTCCCCCAAATTCCCTCAAACTGAACCGAATCAAGTCCACCAAATTCCCTCAAACTGAACAGAACCAAGTCCCCCAAATTCCCTCAAACTGAACCGACCCAAGTCCCCCAAATTCCCTCAAACCGAACAGAACCAAGCCCACCAAATTCCCTCAAACTGAACCGAACCAAGTCCCCCAAATTCCCTCAAACTGAACCGAACCAGATCCCCCAAATTCCCTCATATTAGACCGCAGCCCGGGTCCAATTACCTCTTCTTACTCTTTTCCTGTTGCAAACGGCCGCTGTTCCAAAAGAACAAAGACCACCCAATGGAATTAATCTCTCCTGTGCTTCACTTTCGAGTTCCCGCCGGCACGGGGAGAACAAACGTTAAATTTTAATCTCTTTCTTTGCTTGTTTATATAGCTCGAATGAAGAGGAAACGGCCACTTGTCGGCGGAATATTAAATTGTCCAGTGATGCGTGGAATTGGTGTAATCAACTTGATTGGACAAACCATCAAAAATCTATATTTTGGTAATGTGAGCTTGACAGATTTGGAGATGTAGTGTCGAGGTTTTGCGTTCAGCAACACAATAAACGAGGTCGTAATTTAAATATTTATCTTAATCATTTCAATGAAAGATTGGTAGTTTTCAATTCACTGCGTTTTCCGTAGACCCACAGAGTGGATGTGTGAATCCGTAATCACAAATCCCTAATCTTTTTTGCAACTGACACCAATGCAGTTATAAATGCATTTTGCGTGCACTCACACAATGAAAATAAATCACCTTACCCAACGTAGGATAAAAGCAATTATCTCTTAATTCATTTTATTCGGTTTAATGCCTTTCCAAGATGAAAAATATTGATTACTAGGTCATATATATATATGTGTGTGTATGTATGTGTGTGTGTGTGTACATGGATGTAGACCATATAACAATACATATTTGTCCCAAATCACGGCCCAGCAGTTTAAAAATCAGTTAATTTAGGGCTGTAAAACCATTGAGGCATCTAACTGAACCATTATCCGGACGAGTCAAACGGAGAGAGAGAGAGAGAGAGAGAGAGAGAGAGAGAGAGAGAGAGAGAGAGAGAGAGAGAGAGAGAGAGAGAGAGAGAGAGACGGTTAATGCAAGTGTAAAAGGGCCGCTATGGAAGAAATGGGGAGCCGTTTTCCACGTCTCAAAAATGACCCCCAGGAGCTGGTAATCTTTATGGCCTCCTATCAGGGGCCATCTGGGACCTATCCGATGACATCTTCACGAGTCTTCGACGCCCAAAATAACCCCCCAACCCCCCAAATCCCCCAACACCCCCTCTCCCTCGCCCTTCCCTTTTACGGCCCTGAGATCTAACGGGGCCTGACGAATGGGCGGGTGCCCTCCTCCGCTGGAAAACGGGGTGCCAATCGGGAGACGAAATGATATGATTTTGGGCCCAACAATCCTCTCACCCTCCTCCCCCTCCCCTCCCCTGCCTAACCCCCCACCTCTTCCATTTTCCAGCTTTCCAGAGCCTCCACCTTCCCCTACGTCACCCACCTCCTCCCCCTCCTCCTCCATTTTCCAGGTTTCCAGGACTTCCCTCTTACCCCTTCGTAACCCACCTCCTCCTCCTCTTCCTCCTCCACTTTCCAGCTTTCCAGAACCTCCATCTTCCCTTACTTAACCCACCTCCTCCTCGTCCTCCTCTTCCATTTTCCAGCTTTCCAGGACCTCCCCCTTCCCACTACGTGATCCACCTCCTCCTCCTCCTCCTCCTCCTCTTCCATTTTCCAGCTTTCCAGAACCTCCTCCCCCCTCCTCTTCCTCCATTTTCCAGGTGCTGGACGCCGCTGGAAAACTGGATACCAAACGGGACCCATAATTCCTCCCCTACACTAAGGCACATCCCTCCCCCCATTCCCTCCCCCCCCTTCCCCACCCCCCCTAGTCAATTTTCCAGGTGGGTTTAGTTCCCATTTCCAGTTTTCCAGCTGCCTTTAGTTTCCTGGCCAGGAGGTTCTCTCTTGGTGTCTTTGTTTTCCAAACGAGAATTTTTTTTCTAATACTGGAAGCGTTTTTTTTTCATATTGGAAGCCTGACATTCCATATTTGAAAGAATTAATTTCCTTTGGCAAAAGGGCTTGGTTACATATTGAAAGCCTTCCTTTCTGTTATGGAAGGCCCTTGTCTCCTAATTGGAAACCTTTCTATTATGGAAGGCCATGTCTCCATATTGGAAATCTTTCTATTATGGAAGGCCATGTCTCCATATTGGAAATCTTTCTATTATGGAAGGCCATGTCCCCATTTTTGAAACCTTTCTATTATGGAAGGCCATGTCCCCATATTTGAAACCATTCTATTATGGAAGGCCATGTCTCCATATTTGAAACCTTTCTATTATGGAAGGCCATGTCTCCATATTGGAAATCTTTCTATTATGGAAGGCCATGTCCCCATATTTGAAACCTTTCTATTATGGAAGGCCATGTCTCCATATTTGAAACCTTTCTATTATGGAAGGCCATGTCTCCATATTTGAAACCTTTCTATTATGGAAGGCCATGTCTCCATATTTGAAACCTTTCTATTATGGAAGGCCATGTCTTCATATAGGAAACCTTTTTTTCCATAATGAAAGCTTTAATTTTCATTGGTGGAAGCCACTGGTTAAATATTGAAAGTCTTAATTTCCATATCTTGAAGCCCTCGTTTCCATACTGATAGCCTTCATTCCATATTAAGAAGTCCTTAATTTCACATAAACACACACAAATATATATATATATATATATATATATATATATATATATATATATATATATATATATATATATATATACCAATATATATTTTGGTTTTTATTTCCTCTCTC
>NC_089785.1:25170206-25172706 GCF_040412425.1 Macrobrachium rosenbergii | reverse complement strand
TATATATATATATATATATATATACATCTTGCTAATTACACCATTTAAAAAAATACATATGATAACTGAGTCCCCTGAAAAAATACAAACATCAAAACAAATGTACATACTCTAAATACACTATATACATTTCCCAGCTTCGAAAATAAAAGGCACAGAAGTGAAAAGATACACATATGATATAAAAATCCGGAGAAGAAAAAGAAAGAAAAAAAAAGAAAAGAAAGCGTTTAAAGCTGCAGTAACTCAGGGAGAAACAAGGCTTTAAAACACGCGATGTCGACTTCACATCAGCAGAGAAAATAAGTGGAGATATATATATATATATATATATATATATATATATATATATATATATATATATATATATATATATATATATATATATATACATACATACATACATATATATATCTCTAATAAATTGCAAAACAAAAACAAATAATAGACCTGTAAATAAAAGAATTGGGATAAGCAATAATACAGTAAGTGTAAATATGTACCCAAGGGAATGAAAGAGAGAAATAAAATCATTTTGCGGGTCTAGACGGGATAATATTGAATCCTAATAAGTTCCCACCCTCGTTTTTGGACTTCCCCTACTCTCTCTCTCTCTCTCTCTCTCTCTCTCTCTCTCTCTCTCTCTCTCTCTCTCTCTCTCTCTCAGTCCTGACAAGAATTCTATTCCTAGAATTCTGGGTGGATTTGTTGACCTAAGCTGAGCATTGGAGAGTCATGTGCTAGTTGCTGTGGAGAGAGAGAGAGAGAGAGAGAGAGAGAGAGAGAGAGAGAGAGAGAGAGAGAGAGAGAGAGAGTTTTCGTTATTTCATCGGAATGCATAACATGATAACGGGAGGGCGACGATGAGATACCGTTCACTCTACAGAGTAAAACTCTCTCTCTCTCTCTCTCTCTCTCTCTCTCTCTCTCTCTCTCTCTCTCTCTCTCTCTCTCTCTCTCTCTGGTCTTTAATTTAAGGAACCAACAATATTTTTTATATGTATATTTATAGAATTCTCTCTCTCTCTCTCTCTCTCTCTCTCTCTCTCTCTCTCTCTCTCTCTCTCTCTCTCTCTCTGGTCTTTAATTTAAGGAACCAACAATATTTTTATATGTATATTTATTTTCTCTCTCTCTCTCTCTCTCTCTCTCTCTCTCTCTCTCTCTCTCTCTCTCTCTCTCTCTCTCATTTACATAGGAAATTTGAAAGAGTAATTCTCGTCTTGCTGTCTTCCTCAATTTGGTCTTTATTAACTCTTGGGAGGGTTAGGGGGAGTGTGAGTATGTTTGTTTGCACCCAGCCTCGTCTGTTTGTTTCCCTCGTGTTTGTGTGTTTGTTTTGTGTGCCAGGGAGGGATGTGGGAGGGGAGGAGATATTTTTTCATGTGGGGAAAAGTTATTTGTTTGTGGGAAATGTGTTGGCAGAAATGTTTTCATTGCGGGTCAAAAAAGAGGTGGGTGGAAGGGGGTTGGGGGTGGATTCCCCAAAGGCCAAACCACTGTAGGATAATTCGTAAGATAATTGCGGATAATTTTCTAGATAATTTAGACTGAGATTATGCATCATTAACATAGAAATTATCGTAATAATATTATATACTAAGTTTAATGACCTTGAAAAAATCAAATTACATCAAACCACTGAAGGATATTCTAGGATAATTCGTAGGATAATTGAGGATAATTTTTTTAGATAATTTAGGCTGAAATCACGGATCATTATCATAGAGATTATCATAATAAAATTATTATATACTAAGTTTAATTGTTCAAATTG
Source organism: Macrobrachium rosenbergii (assembly GCF_040412425.1). Taxonomy (NCBI): domain Eukaryota; kingdom Metazoa; phylum Arthropoda; class Malacostraca; order Decapoda; family Palaemonidae; genus Macrobrachium; species Macrobrachium rosenbergii. The sequence goes on along the minus strand of NC_089785.1, from coordinate 25,170,929 downwards.
TACCAAACCGCTGTAGGATATTCTAGGATAATTTGTAGGATAATTTAGGATAATTCGTTGGATTATTTAGGCTGAAATTACGCTTCATTATCATAAAAAATTATCATAATAATAAAAATATTATTAATAGGTATGATTATTTTTTAAAGAATCATTCTGTAGAAAAATATGCTACTAATATAATTACCGGTTATTAATAACATAAAAGTTATATAATAATAATAATTAATAATCATTATCATATTATCACCGCAATACAAACGTTATTTATCAAATATAATGATTCCAAAAAGAAAAAGCTGTGGAAATTATTGTAATGCTAATACTATTTGTAGGAACTAATAATATCTATACATACATATATATATATATATATATATATATATATATATATATATATATATATATATATATATATATATATATATATATATATATATATATATATATATATATATATATATATATATATATATATATATATATATATATATATATATATATATATATATATATATATATATATATATATATATATATATATATATATATATATATATATAGATATAGTGTTTACTTATAGCCATTCCATAATTCGTAATCATGTATAACTCAAAACTGATTATTTTAGCTTAAATAAACTGAAAATCATGTCTGGAATTAATCTGTAACTCTTAAATTTATATATAATTCAAACTTTAATTTGATTTCAGTCTCAAAAAA
>NC_089785.1:25160206-25165206 GCF_040412425.1 Macrobrachium rosenbergii | reverse complement strand
ATAGAAATTTGGTTTAAGTCAGATTTAGGCTTAACGATTTTGTTTACCAAAATTAGGCTTATAGTTTGAGTGACAAAAATTAGGCTCATTTTATTATTGATAAAAATTAGGCTTACAATTTGATTGATACAAATCAGGCTTACAGTTTGATTGGTAACAATCAGACTTACAATTTGACTGACAAAAAATCAGACTTACAGTTTGATTGACAAAACTCAGGCTTACAATTTGATTGACAAAACTCAGGCTTACAATTTGATAGACAAAAATTAGGCTTACAATTTGATTGACAAAAATAAGGTTTACAATTTTTTGATAAAAGTCAGGCTTACAGTTTGATTTATAGTAATTAGGCTTACAGTTTGATTGATAAAAATCAGGCTTATTTTTTGATTGACAAAAATCAGGCTTACGATCTGATCTATAAAAATCAGGCTTAATATTTCATTTAACAAAAATTAGTCTCACGAAATGTATTATAAAAATCAGGCAATAAAACCAAGCACCGGCCGCTTTCAGCCATGCAAGCACTGAAAGGTTCCAAAGCACTAAGAAAAAAAAAAAACATGACGTGGACGAGATAAAGATAAAAAGAAAGTTTGAAAAAACATGCTGAGAACGTACGAAGCTCCCAAAATACTAGGGAAAAAAAACATGCTGGGGACAAGCTAAAGATTAAAAAAAAAACACGTAACATACAAAAAGAAGAAGGAGAAGAAGAAAAAAATCTTCTCGCTCAAGTGACAAACACAAAAGACCAAGTACTGAATAACCTGTCCTACCCACCACCCTTCACGCTCTCTCTCTCTCTCTCTCTCTCTCTCTCTCTCTCTCTCTCTCTCTCTCTCTCTCTCTCTGCGTAAATGTCAGCCACGGCAGAGTTAAGTAGTTTGGGAACTGCTGGCTTGAAACGAAGGAGAGAGAGAGAGAGAGAGAGAGAGAGAGAGAGAGAGAGAGAGAGAGAGAGAGAAGGTTATTGTAAGAAAAAAATAATGCCTAATTTGTGCTCTTTTGTAACAGAGAGAGAGAGAGAGAGAGAGAGAGAGAGAGAGAGAGAGAGAGAGAGAGAGAGAGAGAGAGAGAAGGTTATTGTAAGAAAAAAATAATGCCTAGTTTGTGCTCTTTTGTAACAGAGAGAGAGAGAGAGAGAGAGAGAGAGAGAGAGAGAGAGAGAGAGAGAGAGAGAGAGAGAGAGAGAGAATAAAACACACACACACACACACACTGAAAAGGGCAAATTCATTCTGCACTGATTCGCAATCGACCCCAGGAAGGCGAAGCTTTGATGCAAAGGAATTTTTGAGGTGTCCAATGAAAAAAACTCCTCTCGCAGTATTTGAGGAAGAATGATTAGGAAAAAGCTTCCCTGGCAGTTATTGAGGAAGAATAATGAAAAAAAAAAACTTCTCTGACAGTATTTGAGGAGGAAGAATAAAAAAACTTCTCTGACAGTATTTGAGGAAGAATAATAAAAAAAAAACCTTCTCTGACAGTATTTGAGGAAGAATAAAAAAAACTTCTCTGGAAGTCTTTGAGAAAGTAGGAACAAAAAAAAAACGAAAGCCCCTTATCTTTCGTTGTTCCTTTCCTGATTTATTTCGTTCCGTAATAAAGGGACCCAAGGAGCCAGCCATTGCAACTAATGTTCAGGATCCTGCTTTTACTGTGGCAGGAAGCATTCATTGCTTGCAAGCACGTGTGTAATGTAGGGTGTGCAATCACACTTACTGTTTGAGGAAACTTGCATGAATGAATACAGACACAGATATATATATATATATATATATATATATATATATATATATATATATATATATATATATATATATATATATATATATATATATATCTTCCCTCCTCCTACCAAAAATAAAAAAATAAAATTCATTAATATCCTTCCAAATTTCTTTGGCTCAAATTTCAAATTTCCTTTTTCAGTAAGTCAAAATAATAAAAAGTATGTTTCCTTATAATCTTTTCTTTTAAATTTCGGTTTTTCCACTTCTTAAATTGGTTATGTAACCACGTAATCGTGTTTTTATAACCTTACATTTCTAACATTCTGAAATAAATTTTTCTAAATAAATGAATAAATTGAAACAAATAAAATCTCTGTCCTCAAATGCAGCTCTGCTGGTAAGCACCAGCTTTCGAATAGGACCTTGTTTTTTTCCTGACGAAATTCTCCCACGTAAAGACTCGACAAGAAGAGAGAGAGAGAGAGAGAGAGAGAGAGAGAGAGAGAGAGAGAGAGAGAGAGAGAGAGAGAGAGAGAGAGAGAATGCCTGCACTTTAAGAGATGAAAAGTATGAAACAAAACAAGAGGGTGCAAAAATCTCAGTTTGGGGAACCAAAGACGTTAAGATAAGTGAAACACGTTAAAAAAAATATGCACGAGGTAAAGTAATCCTCTTAGATTGTAGACGTCAGAAAGGGTAGCACCCTCACCAACACGCACAAACATATGCACATACATACATACACACAAACACATACACGTGGGGACCAAAGACATTGTGGAAAAAAAATTCACATACACAAAAATATGCAAAGGGCAAAATAATCCTCTTAGATTGTACACACCAAAAGATATGACCTCTTTACCAACACACACAAACACACATACACACACAAACACATATACACACATGAGAACCAAAGAAAACACACACACAAACACAAGACCTAAAATGGCCCTCTTAGGTTGTAAACATCAAATAGGTAGCACCCTCACCAACACACACAGTACACCTACACACACACACACACACACACACACACAAACACACAAACACACACACTCGTAATTCCAAAAGGCCACAGCTACACTTGACAACACATTTTCTCCCAGGCTCAGAGGCCAAGATAGGTTAGGTACATAGGTACACCAACCAAAGCAGGCACAAATGAAATCTCTCTTTTTGTGGGGGGGCCGGCGAAAACGAACCCCTTCCAGCCGTGCTTGTGTGCGCTTGCCTCGTCTGCAGTTCAAAGCAATTGTGTAGATTGTGTAGATTTTGTAGAAGGTCGGTCCTGGCCTCGGGAGAGAAGAGATAATGGATAAAAGAGCGGAAAGGGGGAGAAAGGACAGAGAGATAGAGATAGAGAAAGAGAGAGAGAGTGTGTGACATTAGTGCTTGCAAAGGGTCTCTCTGCTTTCATGCTTTTGATGGGGGTCTGCTTGCGCGGTTTAATTCTCCGGGTGCAAGCGATGTTGCACTTTCGTGTAGGATTGCTTTGGAGTTTATATATATATTTTATATATATATATATATATATATATATATATATATATATATATATATATATATATATATATATATATATATATATATATATATATATATATATATATATATATATATATATATATATATCTCAACCTACATTACCAACTCACCCATCATCATGTGCTTGCACATCATTCAAGCACTCTCCCGTCCAATGCATTTGATCAAAGATATCAACTCTGCATGCAGGAACAAACAAACCTATCGATTTGAATAAATCTGTCAACTGACTAAGTACTCCACTCACTTCGGATGGACCGCATAATGAAGTGGTAGGCCATTTTAATGAAGTGTGGTCTTTGCATGGGGAATGTAGTGGGTAGATGGAGCTAAAATGGCGTATTAATTATTATTATTATTATTATTATTATTATTATTATTATTATTATTATTATTATTATTATTATCTTGTGAATCCTCCTTTTGAATTATAATAAATTCACCCCCTTCCCATTTATCCCCCTACCCCCTCTCCCCCCTTCATTTTTTCTATCAATTCATCTCCCCTTTGGTATTCCTATCAGAATATTTCCCTGGGAATATTTGGGGGGGGGGGGGACGGTGAGGGGGGGGTGGGTAATATCGAGAAGAATATTTGCCCTCGACCCAATTCAGAGTCGGCCGTAGAAGTCTTTCGGTAGAACTTGGAGGGTGAAGGAATTTAAAATGAAATATTGGCCCCCACCCTATTTCCCCCCCCCCCCCACCTACTCCCTTATGGGGGGAGTAGGGTGTAGAGGAAAGGTTGGAGGTTAATAAGAACAGAAATGCGAAGAGAAATGAAATAGAAAAATGCGGTTATCGTAAAAGTAAATTTGGACGAAGTTGAAAAGAATGATCGCGAATGGCGACTGGAAAAGTTACGTAGGATGAATGCGGGAGATCATTAATAATTCAAGAATAGAACAGAAGATTATGATAATGAGATAATGGGGGTTTGAAAGTGATTGGAGAGACAGAACAATAACTTGGATGATGAAGTAATACATCAGATATTACTCCCTGTCTGTTCGTATGTCTAAGTTCCCAAGCCAAGATATTGTCCACCCGTTCAGTAATACGTTTTCCAAAAGACTAAACGACTCAGTATCTGAGCTTGTATACAGCGTAATTCCCAAGCTGTAACATCCACTCCGTTTCAGCATTTGATCCTGAAACCACCTTTCTCTCTCTCTCTCTCTCTCTCTCTCTCTCTCTCTCTCTCTCTCTCTCTCTCTCTCTCAGCCTAAAACCCGAATCTCGTAGCAATCCTATCGAGCAGCAGATTAAGCTGCCTCTTCTTTCGTACGAGAGAGAGAGAGAGAGAGAGAGAGAGAGAGAGAGAGAGAGAGAGAGAGACCCCCTACATTGCAACTGTTGAGTGAGAAACGTTTCAAACGTTTTAACTGGGGGAAAGGCGATTTCGTAGCAACCTCCCTGTTACTACTGCTTGGTATAAAGTACCTGCTTCTGCTTGATTCAGTCAACATGAACTGAACGTGTTGGAATTCGGCCCAGAGAACGTATATACACGTCTCTCGTGGGGTGGAAAACGATCCGGGCCTTCTCTCTCTCTCTCTCTCTCTCTCTCTCTCTCTCTCTCTCTCTCTCTCTCTCTCTCTCTAGTACGAATGATAGACAGCCGAATCTTCTGCTTGATAGGTTACGAGAGCCGGGTTTTAAGAGAGAGAGAGAGAGAGAGAGAGAGAGAGAGAGAGAGAGAGAGAGAGA
>NC_089785.1:25152706-25155206 GCF_040412425.1 Macrobrachium rosenbergii | reverse complement strand
GGACAGAAAAGACAATGCGACCCAGAAAATAAAAATAAAAAAACTAGTAAAAAGTAAAAAAAATTAGCCAAAGTTTCTTCGGAACAATCGAGTTTTCTACACAGGTATAACGCTGTGTGAAGCTCTCAGCCACGGCTCATGAAACTTTCAGCCAAAGCCTGGTGGTGGCCTGTGATGTTGGGACCTATAGTAGTGCCAGATGCACGATCATGGCTAATTTAACGTTAAATAAAATAAAAACTACTGAGGCTAGATGGCTGCAATTTGGTATGCTTGATGATTGGAGGGTGGATGATCAGCATACCAATTTGCAGCCCTCTAGCCTCAGTAGTTTTTTTAAATCTGAGGGATGCTGCAAACACCTTTTAGCATTGCCTACAGTACACCACGTGAGGTTCACTGACGGCACTACTCGAAGTGTGCTGCTTTTCCTGCTTTATTTTTGAGAATTTGAAATGTCCATTCACTACTTTACTTCCGAGCTGCTTTATCAATTTATTTTCCTTTCAACAGCTATTTCCAACTGCTTTATTCTTTTCCTAGCTACATTTTTGACATAAATTTATCTTAAAAAGCAGTACCACTACTTTATTCAGTCTTCTGAATTACAAGACCGCTGCTTTTACTTGCTTTACCCTTCCTTCAGAAACTTTTCCCACTGCTTTATTCCTGAAAACAACTTGGCTACTTTGCTCAATCGTGGCAAGCCCGATTTAGTCTTCAAATAGATAGTCCGGAAACTGCTTTCATTCAATAACAACTGATTTATTTAAGAAAAAAATAAATAAAAACAATAAATAAATAATAGTTTAGTTATTACCCGTTTCCCGCTTGTAAAGTCCTTATCGTATTCCGCTATTTGATTCTATCCGGAAGCTACTTATGATATTTTGCAGTTGTGTTCCAAGTTTGAAAGCAGCTTACATTATTCGCCAAATTGAAGCTAAAGCTTTTTCTTTTTCTTTTTTTTTTTGAGGGAGGGGGTGGTTGCTGCCCCCCCAAAAAAGGGGGTAGGGGTTAGTTGGCCCCTGGGGAGAGAGGGGGGCGTGTATGAGAGAAGGTTTCGTTTCATACAGGCAAATAATATTTTGTACAAAAAATAAATGCATGATAAAAATTATGACTCCATAAATCATGATTTTTAGTAGCAAACTTTAACACTCATCTTTCATGAATACTGAACACACATTAAAACATATTCTAATCATTCATTTACATTTTATCTATTTGTTTATTAATTTGTTAATCTATCTTTTTCTTTTCTATTACCTGATCTCTTCTAATAAATATATCTGAAAACGACAGGTATATATATATATATATATATATATATATATATATATATATATATATATATATATATATATATATATATATATATATATATTTATATATATATATTTATATATATATATATATATATATATATATATATATATATATATATATATATATATTTATATATATATATATATATATATATATATATATATATATATATATATATATATATATATATATATATATATATATATATATCACAAGAAATAACTTACCTACAATAGCACCTCGCAAAGTACACAAGAATTACAGAACACAATGTCCTCTATCTGCTTTTACTAAAAATATAAAAAGATGCATTTCAGGCCTAACTTTTCACCTTAGGCTGAGAATTATTGAATGTGTAAATGGAAGTTGGAATCCTAAATGAGCCTACGAAGAAGGATAGAAAACTCTCTCTCTCTCTCTCTCTCTCTCTCTCTCTCTCTCTCTCTCTCTCTCTCTCTCTTCTACGAAAACTCAACTTTGGACTGAATTGGAATAATTTCCTAACAAGACCTAACTTTCACACCCTCTCTCTCTCTCTCTCTCTCTCTCTCTCTCTCTCTCTCTCTCTCTCTCTCTCTCTCTCTCACAATCATAACAGAATATGTTCTATCTGACTGAAAGCCATATCCATTTGCAACATAAAAAAAATAAATAAATAAATAAATAAAACATGCAGTCCCCACTAAGTGGCTTACAGTTAAAAAAAAATGATGGGGGTCCCAGCCCCTCCCCCCTCCCAAAAATAAAAACACATTTACTCCACAAAGTTTGGGGACAAGTTGGACGAACTATTCAGGGCACGTAGAACCTAGAATGAGGAAGGGGGGAGGGGGGAAGAGGGGTAGGAAGCGGTTTTCAGCAACTACTGACATCCACTTGAATACACTTTTTGTAATGGCTTGCTTAACATAATCTGTTAAGGATCTCTGTAGGGGAAGTTTGTGGTTTTTATATATATATATATTTTCCTGGGACGTCTTCGTTGGTGGTCTGTGACCCAGCTGATAAAATCTGGTAATCTTCTTCAATTTTGCGTTTCTTGAGTGCTGAGTGAATTTTGAGTGAATATTCTGAGTGAACATTTTGAGTGAATGTTGAATACTTTGCCAGGATATTGGAACATGGTATTATATTCGATTACCTTTCCTTAATTAAAAAACCATGCATTTTC
>NC_089785.1:25135206-25137706 GCF_040412425.1 Macrobrachium rosenbergii | reverse complement strand
ACACCCTTTTCCCCCAATTCACGAAACTTGAAAAAAAATGTAAAAAAAATAAATCCTTTCAACCTCTCCTTCCTAAAACGTGTTTACAACCACAATAAAATCCTCAGCAATGACCTCGCGACCTCTTTTACCTCTCCGAGGCTTTTAAAAAGGGACCCTTCTCAGCACTCCTGTCTCGAATGAGGTCAAACGTTGCTTGAGAGAGAGAGAGAGAGAGAGAGAGAGAGAGAGAGAGAGAGAGAGAGAGAGAGATTTCGTGTCGTGATTGAGGTTAGTAGGAGACTAATGTCATCTTAGGTTACGTTTCTCTCTCTCTCTCTCTCTCTCTCTCTCTCTCTCTCTCTCTCTCTCTGAATTCATTTCTCTGTCTCTACCTACCTTATATGTATATTTATTCTCTCTCTCTCTCTCTCTCTCTCTCTCTCTCTCTCTCTGAATTCATTTCTCTGTCTCTACCTACCTTATATGTATATTTATTCTCTCTCTCTCTCTCTCTCTCTCTCTCTCTCTCTCTCTCTCTCTCTCTCTCTCTCTCTAATGTCATCTAAGGTTACCTTTCTCTCTCTCTCTCTCTCTCTCTCTCTCTCTCTCTCTCTCTCTCTCTCTCTCTCAAGGTAATTAACACCCTGACACGTTCACCGTCAATAATCGAGACAGCCAGTACCGTTTTTTTTATACTTCAACTAAACATTCCTCTGCGGATCGATTCCGTACCGTCCTGCCATTGGAAAAGGCAGACTACTTCCCTCTCTCTCTCTCTCTCTCTCTCTCTCTCTCTCTCTCTCTCTCTCTCTCTCTCTCTCTCTGTGAAGTTCCTCAGGTTCTTTAAAGTAGCTAGTCAAAAGAAAGTAATAGAGAAAGGGAGAAAAGAAAGCTAAATCGGAAACACGGATACTCGCCATTCATCGTCTTCAGCAAAGACACGAAAGGAAGGAACCAGGAGGATTTTGAGGGGGAGAAAGGAAAATGAGAAAGTTATTAGAAAGTAAAAGTGAGAGGGTAAAGAGAAAGCTAAATCGGAAACACGGACACTCGCCAAGGAACCATTCATCCCCTTCAGCAAAGACACGAAATAAGGAACCAGGAAAAGGAAAAAATAGAGAAAGTGAAAAGAAAGTAAAAGAGAAAGGAAAAAGAGAAAGCTAAATCGGACACACGGACACTCGCCAAGGAACCGGGAGGAGGATTTTGGGGGTTGGGGGTGGGACAGGGGGGGTATTTTATTGCATATTGTCTGCAAAAGGCAATCTCAGAGCAATTCGGCGGCATTGCCATTAAAAAGGTCTTCCAACTTGCCCCGTGAATACTAAAATGCCTCATCGGAAGGATTTAGGGAAATGGTGAAGGTTGGGGGGGATGGGCCCCCTTTTTTTGGGGTAAGGGCCAAGGGTGTGGTTCCATCTCTTCGGCCCTTTTTTGTGCGGGCGGTGATGTAATGTTGGCAACTTTCTTTGCTGACAAACAAAATTCCTTTCGTAGCTTTATATTTGTCCAAGTAGTATTTTTTTTCTTTGTTTTTTTAATCAACAACGACACTGATTCCATACTTGGTCATCTTTTTCGTGTCTTTGCTGACAAAGTTATTTTTCTGTGTGATCAAAAGTTTTGTTTTTATTCTGCTTGTCAACAATTGAAATTCTCTAAACTTGGTCATTCTATATTTTTGTTCTTTGCTGACAAATCAAGTTATTTTTCTGTGATCAAAAATTTATGTTTTTGTTCTGGGTGCCAATAATGGCATTCTTATGTTTCTGTTTATTAATTTGTTAATTTATTTTTTTTTCTTTCCCATGGCTGATTTATTCTTTCTATTTTTCCTGTTCTGTTATTTCTTCCAAATGAATGCCATCTTCATTGGAAGCTTGAATTTTAAGTCAATGGCCCCTTAGGGCTTGTCCCATATCAATAGGGGTTCATCTTCTAAATAATAATAATAATAATAATAATAATAATAATAATAATAATAATAATAATAATAATAATGAATTGGTGACTTCTTTCAAATGAACACCATATTCTTCGGAAGCTTGAATTTTAAGTCAACGGCCCCTTAGGGCTTGTCCCATATGAATAGGGGTTCATCTTCTAAATAATAATAATAATAATAATAATAATAATAATAATAATAATAATAATAATAATAATAATAATAATAATAATAATAATTTTAACTATAAACAATCGTAGTAAAAGACTAAACATATTCATTCACTTCCAGCAAGCTACAGAAACATATTAGCACTGTTTACAATAAAGTATTCTGTAATCGGAATTGTATCGACGACTGTCAAAACGACAATAGGCCTCTGACAGCTGACAATGTACCTGCAATTATCAAAATGGCCCACCCCACTTCTCCCCATTTCCCTCAACGCCCCCCCCCCTGGGGAATAGAGAAAGAGAGAGGGGGGGGGGTCAAACAAAAGGCCCCCTACCCACCAAACCAAAACGCATGTATGAGTGGCCCTATTGACACAAGTCACGCAAGCAAACGAATGCA
>NC_089785.1:25127706-25130206 GCF_040412425.1 Macrobrachium rosenbergii | reverse complement strand
AACAGCGTCGCCTTGAGATCGGTCAGTCAGATGCCAGATGACCGATTATCAATTATTAGGAGATGGGTGATAATTCCACCAAGGTTCGCGTGGTGACGTGATGCGTGGGAAATAATTGCCAGTTCTGGGAAATTATTAGTTATTTGGAAGTATAATAATTTTGTGATTTTTTCAGAATAATTGTTATTTCTCTGATAGGATAATTGTGTGATTTTCAAGAATTATCATTATTTCTTTGATAATATAATCATGTGTGATTTTCAGTGATAATTGTTATTTCTTTAATGTTAAGATAATTGTGTGATTTTCAAGGATAATTATCATTTCTTTAAGAATAAAATAATTGCGTGATTTTTAAGAATTAGGCTATTATCTTTTCTTTGATGATAAAATAATTGCGGGATTTTTAAAAATTATCATTTCTTTGACAGTAAGATAATTATGCGATTTTTAAGAATTATTATAATTTCTTTGATAAAATAATTATGTGATTATCAAAAAGAATTATAATTTCTCTGACAGTAAAATAATTATGTGATTTTTAAGAATTATCATTTCTTTGATGATGAAATAGTTGTATGATTTTTTTTAATAATTATTATTTCTTTGATGATAAAATAATTGCTTGATTTTTCAAGAGTAATTACCATTTATTTGAAGATAAAATATATATAACTAAATGATAAAATAATTGTGTGATTTTCAAGAATTATCATCATTTCTTTGATGACAAAATAATTGCTTGATTTCCAAGAGTAATTATCACTTCTTTGATGATAAAATATATATAACTAAATGCTAGCTTCAAACGCTTCTTATATATTCTGTCATACTCAGTTCCCATGGTATCTGAAATATTTACCCCTCACGCGAGAGAGAGAGAGAGAGAGAGAGAGAGAGAGAGAGAGAGAGAGAGAGAGAGAGAGAGAGAGAGAGAGAGAGAGACCCTCCATAGTGTAACTATCACCAACTAATCGAATCAACCTCTAGGAAAACCTTAACCACATAAAATAAAAACCCACTCGCCCCAACTTTGGTATAAGACCAAAAGTGAATTTTTGGTCGGAAAAGGTATTTCCTTTTATATATATAAAAAAACTACCGGGACGGTCCAATTACCGATGTAATTGCTCACGTCCCGCGGAAAGCGTCTGAGAACCGATGCTGTTATGCCGGCGGAATGTAATTACCGTCGACCCGAAGTTATTTCCAGAAATCGAGAGAGGATTATTTTTGAGTGTGTTTTTTTTTTTGGCCGAGTTTTTTTTTTCATTGGGTGCTGGGAGTATTATTATTATTATTATTATTATTATTATTATTATTATTATTATTATTATTATTATTATTATTATTATTATTATTATTAAAGTTGGATGAGGGAATACTGTCAGTAAAGTATTTTTTGGTATTTATTATTATTATTATTATTATTATTATTATTATTATTATTATTATTATTATTATTATTATTCCCAAAGGGAATGCTTTTTCGTAGCCCGGGCTCGAAGAAAACAAGAAAACTTAATGACGGAGGAAGGAGTGCAAAGCTTAGAAAAAACAAAAATATGTATAACAAATATTTATAACAATTATCAGAAACACAAAAGCAACATCAAAATTCCAACGTAGCGCAAAAAATGAAAGAGAAAAATTAAAAAAACATGCATAAAATATAATTAAAATATATATATATATATATATATATATATATATATATATATATATATATATATATATATATATATATATATATATATATATATATATATATATATATATATAAAAAGTGAAAAAATCAAGAATATCAAAGTGACATCTAAAAATAAATATTAGAAAGTTAAAAAACAAATTAAAAATTCAAAACTTCTCCATCAGAAGAACATCAAGAATATCAAATGGACTTAGATAATAAACATTGCCAAGTAGAACAAAATAAATCAAGAAAAACACACACATAAATTAACTAAAATTATAAAAGGTACAAAAAATAAAAAAAAATTAAAATATAAAGTTGAAAAAAAAATATATAAAAACCTCTCTCTTCGTCGCTTTCTGTCCCAGAGCGACAAGGGTGTGGGGGTGGGGGGGGGGGGTCAAAATTCTTCTGCACGACGACAGCAAAAACACTCGGAATCGAGTTCTTGCGGGGGGCGATGAAAGTTTTGGAAGCTGACAAACATTCAATCTCCTGCCTGTCAGCCGAGGAAGGGGTTAAGAGAAATTGGGAGTGTTTTTTTTTTTTTTCGGCTGGTCTTCATAGGGGAATGAATTTCTCATTTTTACGAGAATATATATATGTATATATATATATATATAATTATATATATAATATATATATATATATATATATATATATATATATATATATATATATATATATATATATATATATATATATATATATATATATATATATATATATATATATATATATATATATATATATATATATATATATATATATATATATATATATATATATATATATTATATAAACATA
>NC_089785.1:25060206-25117706 GCF_040412425.1 Macrobrachium rosenbergii | reverse complement strand
ATTCAGAGCTGGCGAAACGGTGCTGTCTCAAACGCTTTGTGGTTGAGCGTGTGTGTGTGTGTGTATGAGAGCAGTCGTGTGTGTTTGGTGGATATATATACACATACACACACAAACATACATACACACTTACATATCAACCAGTAATAAAATTGAGATTTTTGTTTTACTTTCTAGGAATACTTAAAGTTTTAAGATGCTTTTTTCCAGTGAAATGCATTTTCAATTTTGAACTGAACAATATCTAGGAAATACAGATTTCTTTTTGAACTGAATAAAGCCTTTGAAATACAGTTTTCATTTTTGAACTGAATAAAGCCTTTAAAATACAGTTTTCATTTTTGAAATGAATAAAGCCTTTGAAATACGGGTTTCATTTTTGAACTGAGTAAAGCCTTTAAAATACAGTTTTCATTTTTGAAATGAATAAAGCCTTTGAAATGCGGTTTTCATTTTTGAACTGAATAAAGCCTTTAAAATACAGTTTTCAATTTTGAACTGAATAAAGCCTTTGGAATAGTTTTCATTTTTGAACTGAATAAAGCCTTTACAATACAGTTATCATTTCTGAACTGAATAAAGCCTTTGAATTAGTTTTCATTTTTGAACTGAATAAAGCCTTTACAATACAGTTTTCATTTTTGAACTGAATAAAGCCTTTACAATGCAGTTTTAATTGTTGAACTGAATATAGCCTTTACAATACAGTTTTCATTCTTGAACTGAATAAAACCTTTACAATACAGTTTTCATTTTTGAAATGAATAAAGCCTTTACAATAAAGTTATCATTTCTGAACTGAATAAAGCCTTTGAATTAGTTTTCATTTCTGAACTGAATAAAGTCTTTGAAATAGTTTTCATTTTTGAACTGAATAAAGCCTTTACAATACAGTTTTCATTTCTGAACTAAATAAAGCCTTTGAAATAGTTTTCATTTTTGAACTGAATAAAGCCTTTAAAATGCAGTTTTTATTTTTGAACTGAATAAAGCCTTTAAAATAGTTTTCTTGTACCATGATACTTGGAACAACACTCCCTACCCTGTCTATAGCCATCCTTTGAGAAAAAACCCAAAAAGAGATAAAGCGGGAATAAAAGAGGAGGATGGATAGGATTGGTGGGTGGGTAGGAGGTAGGAGGGTAAGGATGGTAGAGGAGGAGCTTAAATCAGACTCTTTATTCGATTTGAATAAGATTTAAAGAGCTTCCTCAGCCTCACTTTTTCTCCATATCCCTTCTCCTGATCGCTCGAGTAGAGCCCCAATTTATTTCTCTTTCTTCTTCTGATCAAGGAAGAAATTCAGAAGGCCCTTTTCTTCTGAGAATAAATTCCTATATATATAGATGTATATATATTCTTTCTATTTTTTCTTAAAAGTCTGGTAGGATTCCTAATTTATTTCTCCTTTTTCTGATCAAGGAAGAAAAATCAGAAGACCTGTTTCCTCTAAGAATAAATTCCTGTTCACAGATGTACATATATTCTTTCAATTCTTTCGTGGGAATCTGGGAAAGGAATGGTAATTCTATTTCTCCTACGGAAATCTTTTGAATAGAGACATTTCAGGGACAGTTCTGGGTTTCAGGCCTATGGCCGGGGGAGTGATTCGTTGGGTGGGCCAACTTTAAACCACAATGCTCCACAATACTGGAGTAAAGTTCTCCACCAGTCTGTGGAATAGCACTGTTATTATTATTATTATTATTATTATTATTATTATTATTATTATTATTATTATTATTATTATTATTATTATCATTATTATTATTATTAATATTATTATTATTATTATTATTATTATTATTATTGTAGGAGAGAGAAATTCACAGTTATGGATTTTTTTTCTCCATTTTAAGACTCATGCTACTATGAGCATTTTATTATTATTATTATTATTATTATTATTATTATTATTATTATTATTATTATTATTATTATTATTATTATTATTATTATTATTATTATTAAACATCCTCCACCAACTATTCATAATTAAAATTTATGAATAAGTAACATTCAAACTTCTTGCAAAAATTATCAGTGTAAATAAGGAAATAATTACTCTCAGCAAATTATAGATCTATAAAATATAATTCCTTTAGAAAATGCCTTCTTGGATGTATAATGATCAAACCTAACTGGATAAAGTATATTGCAAACCTGCATCTATTTAATATTTTGTTAAAAGTATTGTGTAGTATGGGCTGGCTAAGTAAATTTCACTTTTAATATTTTTAATATTTTTTTAATATTTTATGTTAATTTAATATTTTATAACATGCAAATTTCAAATTGTAGAGCCTCGTGCCCTAAGTATATTAAAAATTCAAGATAATTAACATATCACAAAAACCCCAAAATCGAATTTTCTCGTAATATAAAAACATAAAAAAGAAAAAAACATAACTTGATTTGTTTCCAATAATTTCACTTTAATAATCGTCCATTTCTCTCTCTCTCTCTCTCTCTCTCTCTCTCTCTCTCTCTCTCTCTCTCTCTCTCTCTCTCTCTCTCAATTATCACGAACCAGAGAGATAACCAATTGAAATAATCCTCATAAAACTTTTAATTATTGGATAACCTAATAACGGCCCTAATGTTAATTAGTCCTCCTAATTATCGCGTCTCATTTGAAAAGCGTTTAGCAAAATTCATAACACATACAATTACTTGTCATTAAAACTGTTCACTGATAATCTATCAGAATTACGGGGTAATCAAATATTCATTACGTAATGGAGCTTTTTGTTGGTGTATGTATGTATATATATATATATATATATATATATATATATATATATATATATATATATATATATATATATATATATATATATATATATATATATATGTCAGATAGATAGACTGAAAAACAGACTGTTGTGGAAAACACACCGATCATTTACCTTACGCAACCAATCCAACCTACTCCTGTCACCCGCCGTAATTTCACAGACCGTACGACCCTCAAGGGACATTAAAAGCCTGACATATACCCTCCCCTCTCTCTCTCCCTCTCTCTCTCCTTATCTCTCTCTGAGATTCAGCATTTTGAAATTGAAAAAGACAATTGGTCGACTGCCAGCCGGATCCCTGAAACGGACGCGAGGAATGGAATGGAATATAGAATTTACAGCAGGTCAGATCCCAAGCACTGGGACCTACGAGGTTATTCAGCGCTGAAAGGGAAATTGAGAGAAGGTAGGTTTAAAAGGTGTAACAGGAGGAAAACCTGGCGGCAAAGAACCTTGATTAATGCCTACAGTGCCCCGTGTGATACGAACACGGGGTGATAAGAATGTATAATGTATGCAGATTATTTATGAGGGGTCGTAGGAAAAGAACCCCCCCACCCACCCACCCCCCCACCCACCCACCCCCAACCCCGCGAATTCCTCCCACCCGATGGAGGAACCAGGAAGCCAAATTATGTACTTTCCAAAGTTTCATTGCATGGGCGATAAAGTTGCATGAGATATTATGCAAGATATTTATTACTAGGGGGTTCGCAGGAAAGGTCTGCCCGCTGTGAGAACTCGCTTGTAAAGTCCCTTGTTGCGGATGCAAGGCGGAAAGAGAGAGAGAGAGAGAGAGAGAGAGAGAGAGAGAGAGAAACTGGTAGCTGTCTGGCATCTTGGTCACTGAGAGAGAGAGAGAGAGAGAGAGAGAGAGAGAGAGAGAGAGAGAGAGAGATGAATTTCAGGGAGAGAGATAATTTTCAGAGAGAGAGAGAGAGAGAGAGACGGGTGTAATTTCCAGAGAGGGGCAGAGAGATAATTTCCAGAGAGAGAGAGAGAGAGAGAGAGAGAGAGAGAGAGAGAGAGAGAGAGAGGGAGAGACAATTCTCAGAGAGAGAGAGAGAGAGAGAGAGAGAGAGAGAGAGAGAGAGAGAGAGAGATAAATCCCAGAGAGCAAGAAAGAGAGAATTCCCAGACAGAGAGAGAGAGAGATAAATTCAAGAGAGAGAAAGGGATAATTTCCAGAGAGAGAGAGAGAGAGAGAGAGAGAGAGAGAGAGAGAGAGAGAGAGAGAGAGAGAGAGAGAGAGAGAGAGAAATAATTTCCAGATAGCTAGAGAGAGACAGAGAGCAATTCCAGAGAGAGAGAGAGAGAGAGAGATAGAGACAGACAAATCCCAGAGAGCGAGAAAGAGAGAATTCCCAGAGAGAGAGCGAGAGATAGAGAGAATTCCCATACAGAGAGAGAAAGAGAAAACACCCAAACCTCACATCGCAACCACAAACAAAGCAGAAGTAGAGAATCATTTAACAAAGTCCCAACCAAAACTCTTTTGTATACCCAAATCCTGTGACTCCACTAATCACGATCTGTGTGTCCGTCATTACTTCAGTCTAAGCGAGATGTACGCTATGAAATCGTCTCCCCAAGTAAACCACTTCGATCAAATCAGGATTATAATGTAAAGTCTGTAGTTTCTCGATTCTTAGAAAAAAAAATCCCAGGTGTTTTTTGTAAGTAACTTCTGATTTACATTTATTAGAATGTATGTAAAAATTTCAGATTTTTTATAAGTAAAATTATGCTTTCAATTTATAAGAATGTATGTAAAATTGTCAGGTGTTTTGGAAGCAACAATGCTGTATATTAATTAGTGTCTAATATATATATATATATATATATATATATATATATATATATATATATATATATATATATATATATATATATATATATATATAATTGATTCTTTTTCATCTTTCTACTGTCGTTTGGAGGTTGAATCAAGAAGATAAGAATAATTCAAACGAGAAAATTACTTTCAGATGCCATAATATGCATTGCAATGAAAAAATTCAAAGAATTAAACACCTTAAAAATATTGGAGTGTCAGCTCATCAAAATATATGAATAAACAGTCAAACTGTCATACATCTGTGTATAAGTTTATGATATACAATTACCAGTCTGCCAGAACTTATGTACAAACAGTCAGAACATACACATATCTGTCCCTACCTTAATGATAATTGTCAGTTCAACAATTCATACCTTAATGACATACGAGTGTCATTGTAATTTGATAAACAGTAAAATAAATCAGGGCACTGAACATTCGACAATAATACCTTTGGTGGCAATGATTAAATTATACTGTGCAGTAATTATAGAAGATTATCACCTACGAGTTTTAATTACATGCAGTTGGAATCATTAAGTATGCAATGCGCAGATTGTCAAATACATAATGATATGTTGCAAGATTGATTAGATATTTCCTGAGGATTGCAGGCAATATTTTGGTGTCCCCTCTTGCTAACAAATCAAAATGTGTTGCAAACTATTTTGATGAGAATGGTGGATGAATATATCCTTGGAGAGAGAGAGAGAGAGAGAGAGAGAGAGAGAGAGAGAGAGAGAGAGAGAGAGAGAGAGAGAGAGGAGCCTATTTATTTCCATGCTCTTGTGTAATTCAAAACAAATACTTATTCATTTGGAAAAAGAAATCCTTCATGAATATGGTAAAAATTGGAACTTTTTTCCATAGAAGAAACTATAAAGATTTTTTGATTAAAAAAGATTATAGAATAAATCGTACAATTCATTCCAAAATATATATGAAAATAGTTTAATACTCTCTTATATTACACACACACATACACACCCACACACACACACACACACACACACATACATATATATATATATATATATATATATATATATATATATATATATATATATATATATATATATATATATATATATATATATATATATATATATATGTGTGTGTGTGTGTGTGTGTGTGTGTGTGTGTGTATGCATAATCAATAAACACAAATTCAACCAAAAGACACAGGCCACCCCCTGGCCCCCCCCTCCCCAAAATCCTTTGAAAAAATTAGAAGGTGGTCGAACAGGATAATGTTGGTTCCAATGGTTGTTGGTAAAACCAAAAATAATGGGTTTTGTGGAAAAGCTATCGAATATTGACAACCTCTATGGAAAGTGTGGGAGACGGTTCCTCGTCCCGGGTCTTTTATTCAGACGTTCCAAAACACGGGCTCGAGGACGAATAATGAATGAGATGCGGACAGTTTCTCTCTCTCTCTCTCTCTCTCTCTCTCTCTCTCTCTCTCTCTCTCTCTCTCTCTCTCTCCCCCCCAGGTACTCAAAGTACAAAGGTTTGTCACCTTGCATTCTGTTGTTGCTGGGTTGCGTTCAGGTGCTAAATGGCGGTGTTCATTTGCTTCTAGTTGCGTTCATTTGATACTGGGTCGCGTTCATTCGCTTCTAGTTGCGTTCAATTGCTTCTAGTTGCGTTCATTTGCTACTAGGTTACGTTCATTTGCTTCTTATTGAGCTCATTTGTTTCTAGTTGAGTTCATTTGCTTTAAGTAGCGTTCGTTTGCTTCTAGTTACGTTCATTTGTTTCGGGTCGCGTTCAGCTGCTCCTGTTTGGTCGCGTTCATTTGCTACTAGCCCCTGGGGCGTCAAATGTATTTTGTTGCATTTAGTATTAGCCCCTGAGGGGTCAAAATTCCCTAAGTGAATTTCGCTGTCTACCTGTAATACACAAACATCAAAAGTCCCGATGGTGATTAACACAAATCAATCCCTATGGGATTTAACAGATAATTAAAACAGCCATTCGCTGAAATTAACAGAAAATAGCTTTAATGAGCTGCTAAGTATCACAATATTGATTAACAGTTCGTCAAATGAGGCAGGTTAATGAGGTTAATTATATTATGATAATAATTAGAATTTTTTTCTATTTTTTCATGAGAGGGATTTTTTTTTTTATTTTAGCTTTTTTATATCTTTTGAATAAACTGTAAGGTTATGGTTTTTGTAATTAGTGATTTTATATGTACATAATAATGATTTTAATGATATATATATATATATATATATATATATATATATATATATATATATATATATATATATATATATATATATATATATATATATATATATAATCTCTTTGATGTATAAAAAGAGTAAAGCAGAAACAAAACAAAATATGATAAAATAAAATACATAAATAAAATCCACATATGTATAAAATCAAATCAAATAAAATAAGTATCCTGGAATGCTCAGGGGCCGCTGGAAACTCAACCTCCCTTTCTCTGGAAAAATGGAATCTGGAATCATCCAGGCTGGAACCATTCAAAAGACGACAGACTGCGTTATAGGAATCTGTCAGGTATAAGAGGTAAAATTGCAACATGGCAAGAACCTCTCTCTCTCTCTCTCTCTCTCTCTCTCTCTCTCTCTCTCTCTCTCTCTCTCTCTCTCTCGAAATTATCGAATAAAATAACTGTTTTAATTTACCATTTACATCATTACAATTTGTTAAATTGAAAATTAGCTGGGTTCTCTCTCTCTCTCTCTCTCTCTCATACCAATCGGGGAACAAGGGAAAGAAAAAGTCACTTATGTGAGTAATTCTAAGTTCAGTACTTAGGTATGAGTGTGGACAATGACAGTTGTCTAAATACTTACATACATACATACATACATACGTACATACACACATACATACATGAGGGAAAAATGATGTTATATCATCTCTGAGAAGACAATATATAGATGAATAAAATAAAAATGTAAATTAATAAAAAAAAATATTAATTCATTATTTAATGAAAAATAATTAAAAATAAATCAGTATATAAATAAATATATAATAAATATAATAATAATAAATAAAAAAAATTATAGATAACAAACAAGACAGAACAGTCTATAGGAAGTGAGACAGACAAACAGACTGACAGTCAGTCTCTTTACAGTCTTCCAGCAAAACGGAGAAACCGGAAAAAGGTTTCCAGCCAGTCTCCTTAGACTGGAATATGCATAATCTGGAAGCAAGGATCTGGTCCAGAGGAGAAAAATAAAAATTGGGAGGAAAGAGTGTGTCTAAAAGTCCCATGACCTATCGACTTTACGTCCCCTGTCAATAAGGGCCACTTGGTGAATTGATCAGCATTGAAAAGTACTCCCTTCTCTCTCTCTCTCTCTCTCTCTCTCTCTCTCTCTCTCTCTCTCTCTCTCTAGATGTGTGATTTTTTAAATATTTTTGTACTCTGGATATCAATATGAATTATTTCAGAATATAATGATAGTGGTAATTTTCTTTCTTTTCTCTCTCTCTCTCTCTCTCTCTCTCTCTCTCTCTCTCTCTCTCTCTCTCTCTCTCTCTCCTCTTCTTCATCTACTATTACTTCTTCTTCTTCTTCTTCTTCCAGAGTGCAAAAATATTTTTAAAATCACACATTTAGAGAGAGAGAGAGAGAGAGAGAGAGAGAGAGAGAGAGAGAGAGAGAGAGAGAGAGAATTTCCACGAGGATTATATTAGGGAAATAATTCATATTGATATCCAGAGTATAGAAATATTTATAAAATCACGCATTTGAGAGAGAGAGAGAGAGAGAGAGAGAGAGAGAGAGAGAGAGAGAGAGAGAGAGAGAGAGATTATAAAATGATTAAATAATATTTCGAAAATAAAAATACTATGACGAATGAATTTTTTTCGCAGTCTCACCATTTTGTATACCATTCACATCGAGTTTTTTTTGTGTGTGTGTGTGTGTGTTTTTTTGAACCCCGTTCCGAAAACCCCCTCTCATATATCTTGTGAATATTCCCACCAGCACGTAGGCAAAAACGAGCGACCATATTTCCCAGGAAAGCGAAGAGGAATAGAAGGAAGTAGAGGAAGATATGATAAGCACGGATGGACAAAGGGGCCTATAACTACCCAGGCGTTAAAAAAAAAAAAAAAAAAAAAAAACTCTGGCCTAACCACGGATTTGTTAAGAAAAAACTGGCCTAACCACGAAGATCTTATGAAACAAATATAGAAAATAAAAAAACACCAATCCCTCCTTGAGAAAAACTATAATATATTAAGAAAACTAGAAAACCATTCTCTAGCTGAAGACTAGAAAAAACTGCGCTAAGTCCTATAAAAAAAAAACTACATTATGAACGTATCTTCAAAATAATCCGTCCTGCCAACCAATGACTACCAATATAGAAAAAAATGTTTTACCTACCAGCAAGGTTTTCTAAAAAAAAAAAAGTTTTGTCTATCAACAAGGCTTCCTTAAAAAAAAAACTACCATGGCTACCTAAACGTAATAACTTCCCTACAGAAATAAATAAATAAATCAGGGAAAACCTTCCAGACTAACTGTGAAAAACATCTACAAAAACTGGACTTAACCACAGCAGCTTTGTAGAAAAACCCAGTTTAGTTAAGACAACTTTCTTAGAAAAATAAAAAAAAAAAAACTTCCTACCCACTAAATCCTCATAAATGAAAAGATGGAGTCCAAAAAATAAGCTTCAAGGAACCCACGAAGACCCCCTCCCCCGCTGAAGAAAAGCCAGCCACATACTGTCTTTTATTTTTTAAAAAAATGTGGTACAAAGATATGCATATATTCAACATATATTGCAAGGTCCCTTCAAGGCTATCAAAATTTGTACAAAATATCTCTATTGATTTTTCTCAATATTTGGATGTGGGACCATTTGAAAAACGCACAAGACAGATCTACAATAGATTTATCATTTCCAGTAGAAGAAATATATATTTTTTTATATATCACATATCTATCAATGTTATAGAACAGTTTTTTGTTATGCAATATTGGAAAAATTCCTTTACATCCAACATTGCAATATTCAACAGAAATACTTTATAAAACCTAATCGGATTTTAAAGGCTTGGAAAAATATATGGGGAGCTTGAGAGGGAAAAAAACAGACACACAATTCTCTCTCTCTCTCTCTCTCTCTCTCTCTCTCTCTCTCTCTCTCTCTCTCTCTCTCTCTCTCTCTCTCTCTCTCTCTCTCGACTCGAACAGGGAGATATGCTACCCACCTAATCGGATTTTAAACATTTTTATAGATACGGGAACTGAAAAAAAAATGTTTCTGAAGATATACTCTTACTCTCTCTCTCTCTCTCTCTCTCTCTCTCTCTCTCTCTCTCTCTCTCTCTCTCTCTCTCTCTCTCTCTCTCTCTGAATTTAATTTCGAAAGCAGAGAGACAAATATATTGGGCACAGTTTCTGAAGAACCATTTTTTTCTCTCTTGATCAAAGTATATTAAACAAATAATAATAAAAAAAATATATAAATATATAAATGTATGTATATATGTGTGTATGTATATGTATATATATGTGTGTGTATGTATGTATATATATACAGAGTCTAGGCAGCCATTGTATACTAGATAAATCCAGAGATAAACGATCTCGCTGGAGAAGAGCCGATTCGAAATCCATTGAATAAGGTATAAATTTCCCATCAGCTCTCTCGGTCTCTCTCTCTCTCTCTCTCTCTCTCTCTCTCTCTCTCTCTCTCTCTCTGTGGAATATCGAAGAGGCTAAAAATAGAGAGAGAGAGAGAGAGAGAGAGAGAGAGAGAGAGAGAGAGAGAGAGAGAGAGAGCTGAATAGGAGTGAATAATAGAAGCTATCACCAAAGTCTACTTGAAACATCTCCCACAGAATCCTAAGACATTCTTTCTTCTTCTTCTTCTTCTTCTTCTTCTTCTTCTTCTTCTTCTTCTTCTTCTCCTTCTTCTTCTTGAACAAAGACAGAAGTTCGTGGCTACTTTTATCTTTCTATCTATCTATCTATCTATCATCGTCCCCTCCCCTTCCCTCTCCTCCTTCCCATTCTTAGGGGTTTTTCAAAGGGGGGTTTAAGGGGGGCTTAAGGGTAGGGGGGTTGTCATTGTTGAATGTGTGTGACGTCACTATAAATCCCTTAGATTGGGAGTAGACTAATGGAATTTTAATGAATGGTGAGACAGCAGGACTGCAATATAACCTGTTCATTTAAAGATTAGCCGAAGGAAAGCTCTCTCTCTCTCTCTCTCTCTCTCTCTCTCTCTCTCTCTCTCTCTCTCTCTCTCTCTCTCTCTCTCTCTCTAGAGTGAGCAAAATGTTGAGATAATGCACCATGAAAGATAGATAATATTTCTGACTCTCTCTCTCTCTCTCTCTCTCTCTCTCTCTCTCTCTCTCTCTCTCTCTCTCGTAGAGTGAGCAAAACGTTGGGATAATGTAGCATGAAAGATAGATAACTCTCTCTCTCTCTCTCTCTCTCTCTCTCTCTCTCTCTCTCTCTCTCTCTCTCTCTCTCTCTCTCTCTCTCTCTCTCTCTCTCTCTGGCCCAAACTGTTGAGACGATGTAGCATGAAAGAAAAATATATTCTCTATCTCTCTCTCTCTCTCTCTCTCTCTCTCTCTCTCTGTTTGAAATAAATTGTAGAGACAAAGTAGCGTGAGAGATAGATACTCTCTCTCTCTCTCTCTCTCTCTCTCTCTCTCTCTCTCTCTCTCTCTCTCTCTCTCTCTCTCTCTCTCTCTCCACCGTGAAATATATGACCGACAAAACATGTTACCTAATAAGAGTTTGTTTTTCTCTAGACAGGAAGACTTTGAAAAACAACTCTAGACATCTTGACAGAACGGTGCTATTGTGAGTTTCAAAAGAAGATATGGATAAGAAAAAATAAGGAAAAAGAAAATATCAGAAAAAAGAAAAAATCCGAAAAAAGAAAAAATCCGAAAAAAAGAAAAAATCCGAAAAAAGAAAAAAATCCGAAAAAAGAAAAAATCCGAAAAAAGAAAAAATCCGAAAAAAATAATAATTTAGAAAGAATAGCTTGAAGAGAACGATAGATGTAAACCTTTTGATCACTGTGTATGGATACGCGAGTGAATTTTTTTTTTTTTTTTTTTACCTAG
Organism: Macrobrachium rosenbergii; assembly: GCF_040412425.1. Lineage (NCBI taxonomy): Eukaryota > Metazoa > Arthropoda > Malacostraca > Decapoda > Palaemonidae > Macrobrachium > Macrobrachium rosenbergii. The sequence goes on along the minus strand of NC_089785.1, from coordinate 25,105,958 downwards.
GATGTGGCAACATTATCAAAATCAACGATTTTTTGAGGCAGATATAAAGATATGTTGTCTCTCTCTCTCTCTCTCTCTCTCTCTCTCTCTCTCTCTCTCTCTCTCTCTCTATATATATATATATATATATATATATATATATATATATATATATATATATATATATATATATATATATATATATATGTATACATAACATACATTATTAATGGAGCCTAGGATTCTTAACTCAGAATCACGAATGTATTATTATTATTATTATTATTATTATTATTATTATTATTATTATTATTATTATTATTATTATTATTATAATCATCTTCAATTCCCGAGGACTCAAAGTCCTCGCCCAAGGACTGGAGCCTAGAGGATTCCCACCTACGAATCAGGAATCACAAAGAGGAAGAAGAAGAAGACATTCCTCGAGATTCATCTGAATCCATAAAAGTTACGGCTGGCAGTAAACTCAAATTTCCTGCGCAGGTTATGACGGCAGAGACAACGAGAGGTCTTGATTTGTTTTGATTGCAAAAAAGGTTTAAGGGATTTTTGTTTTGTCGTTTTTTTTTTTTTTTTTTTTTTTTTTTTACATAATCAGGGCATTTTCTTTACAATGGCTGGTGTGATAATGATTCTCATTATATATATATATATATATATATATATATATATATATATATATATATATATATATATATATATATATATATATATATATATATATATATATGTAAAGATATCTCTCTCTCCCAGCTTCCTCCCTAACACGACGGAAGAAAATTCAACAGAAAATATGACAGCAACATGCAAGACCTGCCGGCCATATCTGCAAAACATGAGAGAGAGAGAGAGAGAGAGAGAGAGAGAGAGAGAGAGAGAGAGAGAGAGAAACATCTGAGAAACATGACCTCTCTCGAGAAACATTCGACCTCTCGTCCTTTATGTAAAACAAACACACAGAAATAAATAAATAAATAAATACATAGATAAAAGACATGTCTATATTCCTTAACCCCTGACACAGTGAGTATGAAAGGAGTGAAAATCCTTTTGACCAAAATAGAAAATCTTTGAAGATCTCTTCTTAGGTTAGTCTTATTGTACGTCTCACCCCTAATAAAAAAACAAATCAATAATATAAATAAATAGATAAAAGGTATTTGCATCTTCCCTGGCCGATAACATAGTGAGAATGAAGAGGGTTAGAATCCTTTTGCCCAAAATAGAAAATTTTTTTGAAACCTTCTCTGGGAGTAGGTTTTCACAATGGCGGCTCCTGCAAGGACCGCCATCGCGTCTTCTCCCCAAAACGAAATTACAATTCTGGGGCCTCTGCAGGACGCTCCTGCGAGGTCTTGCGGCTTGACTGATGGGGGTCGCCTTCGCCTGCGTCGTGCATTGGCTTTTGGTAAGGAGGTAATCCCTGTTTCGGTGGGATTACTTACGGCAATGGGGATTTATTTGAAGGTTTTTTTGTGATTTTATTTCAGGTTCATATTTTTTTTTTTTGCTTGTTGTTATAAGGGTTCGGGGTTTATGACGTGGTTGTGTTTACTCTCTCTCTCTCTCTCTCTCTCTCTCTCTCTCGTATATACATACATCACATATACATTTCCCCGAACGCCACTAAATACCAATTCGCATGACTCGAGGTATCACAAAACAACCAACTTTCTATTTAGTTAAAAAACACCTTTCCTTCTCCCTGCCCCCACCCACGCCCCCTCCCCCTGAACCCTACCACCTGCCCCTCATGCCCCCTCCCCCTAAACCCTCCCCCCTGCCCCGGGTTCCACGAAACCGCCCGAAGGCGGGGGCGGGGGTGGCAAAATGAACCATCACCTGACTGCATTCAACTCGTGCTGTCACTGTACAACAAACTTCCCATTTGGTCAGTAAAACACCTTTCCTTCTCCCTCCCTCCTCCCACTCCCCTCACCCGACTTCCCCCACCCCTCCAAGAACCAGCGAAGCCAGGCGAAGGGGGTGGCAATATGAAACACCGCCTGATTTGCAAAATAATGCTCGGCAGAACTCCGAGGGGCTTCGACCCAAATGCGTCATGACCTCAGGACACATTCGTTTTCGGGCTGAATTCGAGTTCAGCTTTTTCTCACTGAATCAAGCGGATGTGGCGAGTTCAGAGTTATGTGGAAGCTTTCTCATTCGATTGCTGCCAAGGAGGAGAAAGGAGGAAGGATGAGGAGAAAGGAGGAAGGATGAGGAGAAAGGAGGAGGAGAAAGGAGAAGAAGAAAGAGAAGAAGAGGAGAGGAGGAGGAGGAGGAGGAGGAGAACAGGAAGTATAGGAGGTTGAATGGCGTTATTAGAAGTGACTGGAATTCAATACATTTCTTAATATGGAAATAAACAGTATATATATATATATATATATATATATATATATATATATATATATATATATATATATATATATATATATATATATATATATATATATATATATATATATAGATAGATAGATAGATAGATAGATAGATAGATAGAGAGAGAGAGAGAGAGAGAGAGAGATCATTCATTTTTCCTTATCAAAATTGTATACCTGCCCCCTTGAATTTTTCACTGATCAATCCCTTTCCTGGCCCCCTTCTCTCTCTCTCTCTCTCTCTCTCTCTCTCTCTCTCTGCACAAGCTTTTAACAAAAGGCCAGGCGGTCTATGTCAAATTTCTGACACGCGACAAGGACCCAGAGAGCTGTTTGGTCAGGTGGGGAACCTTGCACGCGACGGCTATTTGAACTAACAGCCTTCCTACAAATAGCTCTGCCGACAAATAGCCGTTTCCGGCGAATATTTTATTTTTATTTTTTTAAGGAGTTCTCAGTTTAGGCATTGTTTTTAAATGTTTTTTTTTTCAATTTTTCTATTTCTTAAATTTTTTTTATTTTCATCTCTTTTGTTTATAATATTTTTTCTTAAAGGATAATTTTCTTCCACTTTCTTTCCATTTCTTCCCATCGTTTTTTCCCCGTTTTTGTGTTAACTTCGTGCTTATTTAATTTCTTTCTTCACTATTTAATTTCTACCATTTTTTTCCAATTTTCCCATTGTTTTTGTTGGTCTTTTTTCCGTTTCTTTCCACCGTTTTTGCCCTTATTTGTTCCTTCTCTCTCTCTCTCTCTCTCTTACTTTCTCTTTCACCTGCTCTCTCTCTCTCTCTCTCTCTCTCTCTCTCTCTCTCTCTCTCTCTCTCTTTCTAATCCTTTCTCTGGAACAATGAACAAGGAATTCGCGTTTGCTCTTCCAGTCCAGTGGCTACGGTCTAAAGACGTCTGGAATGCTTAAAAACCGACGGCCAATATTCCAGTTTGCCTTAGCCCAGTCGATAATTAGGACACAAAGGTATAAAAGAATGAATGAGAAAGAACGAGATAAGAGATAAGAAAGTGATAAAGCAATGTGAAAAGAATTGGCTGAGCAGAGAGAGAGAGAGAGAGAGAGAGAGAGAGAGAGAGAGAGAGAGAGAGAGAGAGAGAGGCGATCAAGAACACTAGTAAGGCCATATTGATTTCTTTTGTGTGTGCTTTCTCTATCTCTCTCTCTCTCTCTCTCTCTCTCTCTCTCTCTCTCTCTCTCTCTCTCTCTCTCTGAGGAGACGATAAAGTGATAAAGCAGTGTGGAAAGAATTAGCAGAAAAGAGAGAGGTTACCGACATTATTATGGCCATGTTGATTTCTTTCGTGACTCTCTCTCTCTCTCTCTCTCTCTCTCTCTCTCTCTCTCTCTCTCTCTCTCTCTAACGATGAGAGTCTACGGGTTTTGAATTCTAGACGAAAAAACCTAATATCAAAGCAACTTTTAATGAGTTGAACTTAGATAGAGAAAGATTAATATAGTGATAGACAAAATAAAGTACCATAATAATAATAATAATAATAATAATAATAATTATAATAATAATAATAATAATAATAAGTAGAACTTATACACTAAAGCTTTCTGGTCCTCTAGTGGTTTCAACCACTTCTATAAAAAAAAGAGTATAACTTCGTTAAGGGTAGGATATAACGGAGTGGGGAGGAGGGGAATGAAGGGGAGAGGAGAGAAGCAAAATGGAAGGGAGTAGAGGTAGGGAGAGAGAGAGAGGAGGGGGGGTTTAGGGGAAGGAGGGAGAAGTAATTCCCTTCGAAAACAACCGACTAACAAAGTGATGCATCTAATTAAGGAGTAAAATGGAGTAATGTTATTCTACTTTCCTCCATTCCTTCCCTTCCTTTTTTTTTAAATTGGAAGGGAGAAGGGGGTGTGGGAGGGGGTTTGAAAGAGGGAGGGGAGGGGGAGGGGTGGGAGAGAAAAGGGATGAACAACCCGGGAAGCTCTCATTAACTGAGAGAAGATTGAATTGTCTAATTTTTTTGGTACGCGGTGCAAAATATTATTTTTTTGTTGGATGGGGGTTGGGAGAGGGAGGGACTTTGGGGGGCTGGTTATGGGGTGGGGGTATGGAAATGGGTGGGGAAGGTGGGTGGAAGAGTGGGAAGGGGAGGAGAGATTTAGTAGTATATATTTTTCGGAGTGAAAAATACCTGTTTATCTATTTATGGAAACACTATATGATTGAATGAATGAATAACTATGTAATTCAATATGCAAATGAATAATGTTACACGAGTAAATATATAAGGAGATAAGTATAAACATATATATATGCATATGTATATGAATAAATTATTAAAATCAAATCAAATTAAAATGCTGAAATCTTGAGAATCTAAACTCTCATCTTTCATAAAATATGAAGAAAGATTCCTCTCATACTTATTGAAAAAAAATCAATGCAATTGAAAATGCAATAAGATATTAATTCATAAAAAAATAAATTAAAAAAATCACTATTTTCATATACTAATAAACAAGAGAGACTGTCGAGAAATATACTTTTTTTTTGGGGGGGGGAGACGGGACATCTTGTACACAAGACAGCAATATGGAATATAACAACGACTTTGAACAAATAAGAATATCAGAAGAGGAAGCTAAATAAAGTAATGTTCTCCTCAGAGCCTACAATCTGCTATAAATACGAAACTCAAGAAATACAACAAACGGTATTTTACCAGTAAATAAGGGTGGATAGGAAGACAGGAAGGATTAAGAAAAAGCAAACGAAGCAGAGATAAGGTAGAATAAAGGCAGGAACAGGAGAATACAGAATTGAAAGAAAGAGACGACAAAATGAATCTCCCGTTTGCGTGGAAGCATCTATTGAGCAGCTCAGCTCGGAATCGGAATATAAACTGCTATTTCTGAGAGAGAGAGAGAGAGAGAGAGAGAGAGAGAGAGAGAGAGAGAGAGAGAGAGAGAGAGAAGGTATATATAATCAAATCTAGCACAATGATCTGAAGAGAGAGAGAGAGAGAGAGGCGAAAGAGAGAGAGATAAATCTTCAACAATGGTCTGAAGCGAAAGAGAGAGAGAGAGAGAGACATTCATAAATAAATCAAGCACAACACTGAAACGAACTAAGAGAGAGAGAGAGAGAGAGAGAGAGAGAGAGAGAGAGAGAGAGAGAGAGAGAGAGAATGGTTCTCCTACGCATTACGTAATTCCAATCAAAACTTGTCATCCGTCAACAAAGTTGAACAATGCCAGGATCTCTGTCTCTCGGTATTGCCCAAAATATCAAACCTGGTTCCTCCTAACCCACCCCGCTACGCAACCCCCTCCAGGTAACGTTTCCCTACACCCACCCCAATAAACATGCACAAACAAACCTTGTATACAAAAAACAAACACAAACCTTCTGGAAACATACAAGGGAAATAGAAAAATCAGTAAAATGAATATATGAAATATTTTCCCCGGATCTACCTAGATCCCCAGGTGAGCAAATCCGGATCAGTAAGTAAACTTCTTACTGTCCTCTCCGCCCAATAAACAAGTGTAAATAACCAATATATATAAAAAACAAGCTCAAACAAACCTGAAAAAATAAAAGACCAATTATCACAATAAATATTTGAAAAGTTTCCCCGGATTTAGTAAGTATATAAAATGTTTCCACCAGATCTACCCGGATCCCCAGGTGAGCAAATCCGGGCCTGGAGAGTAACTGTCTCAAAAGAAGAGCAATTATCAAAATAAATATACAAAATGTTTCTCCGGAACTGATAAATATATAAAAGTTTCCTCCGGATCTACCTGGATCTCCAGGCGAGCAGATCCGGACCAGTACATGACCCATCCACTTCCTCTCCCCTCCCCAATAAACAAGCACAAACAAACCTTATATAAAAAAATAAATATATAAAATGTTCCCCGGATCTACCCGGATCCCCAGAGGAGCAAATCCGGACCAGTTCGTAACCTGCTATTTCCCTCTCCCCACCCCAGTAAACAAACAACAAACAACGCTTAAATATAAAAGGCTAGCTCTAAAATAAAGAGCAAATCGTAAAACAAATATATAAAATGTTACTCCCGGATCCACCTGGATCCCCAGGTGAGCAAATCCGGACCTGGAGAGTAACTCAGTTATAGCCAGGGCCTTCGTCATCGAGTATTAGCGAAGGGATATAGAGTTAGGGAACACAAATATCAAAAGGCTTTGGTCCAAGTTTGCTTTGGGAGGGGAAGTTTTTCTCGCTGAGGCGAAGGAAGGTGAGGGGTAGGAAGGTCCCCCTTTTTGGGGGGATGAGGGGCGGGGAGGGGGGAGGGGGTAACAGAAGCTACGAGAGTTGTAAAGTTATGGGAAGAGAGAGAGAGAGAGAGAGAGAGAGAGAGAGAGAGAGAGAGAGAGAGAGACATACAGATAAATTTACCAAAATGTTTTGAAGTGAGAGAGAGGGAGAGAGAGATAAAAAGACAAATTTACCATAATGTTTTGAAGTGAGAGAGAGAGAGAGAGAGAGAGAGAGAGAGAGAGAGAGAGAGAGAGAGAGAGAGAGATAGCACAATGGCCTGAAGCGAGATAGAGTAAATATAAGAGAAATAAATCTATCACATCGGTCTGACGCTAAAGACAGAGAGAGAGAGAGAGAGAGAGAGAGAGAGAGAGAGAGAGAGAGAGAGAGAGAAATATGACCCACTTTTTGTATAAGCTTTCCATAAAGTCTAAGTCTCCATTACTAGAAAGCTCCTTATCTAAAAGAAACGTTTGCGCGCGCGCGCGTGTGTGTGTGTGTGTGTGTATGTATGTGCGTGAAGGACATTACATTATAAATCCCTTGTGTCTTCTCCAGCTCTCGTAAATCTGGGAGGAAAAATAAAGAGGAATAAAAGGAGTGGTTAATGTTTTTATTCGCTCCTGTCAAATTTATCAGTTTGACGCAATTTAGTGTTTTTTTGAATAAATCAGTCTTTTGTTTTCTTTTTTTTTTTGCTTTGAAGCGTTGCTGTTTTATCATATGTGATTTATTATTATTATTATTATTATTATTATTATTATTATTATTATTATTATTATTATTATTATTATTATTATTATTCAATAAAGCGTTGCTATTTTGCTATATGACATTATTATTATTATTATTATTATTATTATTATTATTATTATTATTATTATTATTATTATTATTATTGCTTGTACCTAACTAATGTGTTCTCTCTCTCTCTCTCTCTCTCTCTCTCTCTCTCTCTCTCTCTCTCTCTCTACCCCTACACACCAAACATCCGATTCCTTTGTACAACCTCCCCTTTATCCGGTTAATCGAAATCTCTCATCCGGATTACTCCCTTATCCGGATTTCTTAAATCCGGATTTCACAAATCCGTTCGTTTTTCCTCCAGACTGCCTCTCTTCCTTGGCCTCTCTGACCGGCCTCGCTGAGGGAGGCATTGACTGATTGGAGGGTCCGAGAGGTATTTTACCTCACTGGGTTTGGGGATTGGTGACTTACATATCAGATATTAATAAATTAGGCAAATTTATGACCAAAACGAGAAAGACATTATGAAACATGACTAAATTGAACGCAACTAAATTTATGATTAAAACAAGGTAAATAATAATTTTAAAATGTCTAAATTGAACACAACGAAAATCTTTCAATATTGCAACGACAAAAAAATCTGTAAAGAATTTTTTCAAAATTACAACGACAAATAAAAAAAAAGCTATATTACAACGACAAATAAAAAAACTATATTACAACGACATAAAAATATTTAAAAATTTCAATACTGCAACAACCAATTTTTTTTTAATATTAATATTGCAGCGGCAAAAAATATAAAAAAATCAATATTGCAACGACAAAATTTTTTTTAAATTTGAATATCGCAACGACAAAAAATATAAAAATTGTTAATATTACAACAACAACAAAATATAAAAATTTTCAATATTGCAACAACAAAAAATATAAAAAATTCAATATTGCAACTATAAAATAAAATTTTTTAGTATTGAACGACAAAAAATATAAAAAATTTCAATACAAATTTTAAAAATCCAATATTGCAACTATAAAAAAATTAAAAAATTCAATACTGCAACGAAAAGAAATTTCAGCATTGCAACAACAACAAAAATCTATTTTTTAAATAGCCAAGGGTTAAAATAATGAAAAATAACAAGGACATCCATATTACGTAAAAAAACCTAAATTGAATTACAACCCACCACCATAACAATAACAACAATCAACAACATATTGTAAGGTTCTATAATATGTGTATGGCAGCGAGATGCCCCAGAATGGCAATGAAAGCAAAGGCTTTATTATTAGCGTGGGGGGTATTTACCCCCCTCCGCCCCCACCCATAAATATGAGAGCTGGTAGCAAGAATCACGGGTAAAAATTCTCTCTCTCTCTCTCTCTCTCTCTCTCTCTCTCTCTCTCTCTCTCTCTCTCTCTCTCTCTCTCTCTCTCTCTCTCTTATTTATGTAGCTACGGATAAAATTAATGATTCAGTGTTTCATTTTTCAGTTTCATTTTTCCATGAAATGGATTTTTTAGAAGGAAATATATCTATATATATTCATCTCTCTCTCTCTCTCTCTCTCTCTCTCTCTCTCTCTCTCTCTCTCTCTCTTATTTATGTAGCTACAGATAAAATTAATGGTTGTGTTTCATATTTCCTTATTTTTTCATGAAATGGATCTCTGAGAAGGAAATATATATACATATATTCTCTCTCTCTCTCTCTCTCTCTGGCCTTCAGAAATCTCATAGAAGACCTGGCTATTCTATATCGTAAATATCCTTTCGTTCATAAATTTCTAACTTTTTGGTTATAGTCATTCATAAATAGGTGCCTGACTTTTGGCTATAAATATCCCCACTCTCTCCTATATATTTACTTATTTTTTACCATTTTTGGCTATAAATAGCCATTCGTTTGTATATTTCATAATTATGTGAATGAATCTCCATCAATTTCTCAATTTCCGTCGCTTGGGTGACAACAGTTCATTTATATATATTTTTTATTCGATTCTGGAAACTCTCATAAGTTCCTAAATTTTAAAAACTATTCCTTAAATATTCACTAATTATAGAATTCTGTCTTGGCTATAAATAGCAATTTTTTTTTTTATTAAACTTCAAATTATTGTCATTAAATAGTCATTTGTTCCCCAGTTTCCAATCCTATGTCGTAAATATATGATGAAGCTTTCCCCACCTCTCTCTCTCTCTCTCTCTCTCTCTCTCTCTCTCTCTCTCTCTCTCTCTCTCTCTCTCTCTCTCTCTCTCTCCACAGCATACACTCAAAACATTTGCACTAAACATACATATTGAAAACATTTCTATCCCTCGTCTATAATGATTTTTTTTTTCTACAAATTTCTAAGCCATGGCAATATATGGAATTGCAACAAAATTTCAATTCCATGAGTTTTATGCCAGTTAAAATTATTCTAGCGAATGTGCAATGCATTTACTGTCGTAAAACATTTCTCCTCCTCTCTGAATCCTTGACTTACATTCCCATCCATTTATTTATTAATTTGTTAATTCATTTTCAGTTTTCTGTAAAAGAAAACTATTGTGTCGGCTTTGTCTGTCCGTCCGCACTTTTTTTCTGTCGGTGCTCAGGTTTTAAAAACTACTGAGGCTAGAGGGCTGCAAATTGGTATGTTGATCATCCACCCTCCAGTCATCAAATATACCAAGTTGCAGCCCTCTAGCCTCAGTAGTTTTTATTTTATTAAAGGTTAGCCATAATCTCAATAGTTTTCTTTTACAGAAAACTAAAAAAAAATCAAGACAATAAGAACGATTTACACGCCCGAAAAAAAAAAAAAAATTTACACACCTTCAGAACAAAAATGAAACTTTGCATCATCAAGCGTCACTTAACACCAAATGGAGGAGATGAGAAAGAAGATAAATAAGACGAGAAATAAAGAAAAAATAATAATAAAAAAGGGTAGAAATGGTAAAAAAAAAAAATGAAAACTCATCCGAGCGGACGACCACTCGTTCAGGAGATGATAAATTCTAGCACTCCCCTCCCCCCAGCCCACCCCCAACCCTCAGGCACCCCCACCAACCCCACCCTGAGACGACCAGGCCGTTCCGCCCACTTCACGCCCATTCCACATAATTATGGGATTCTCTCGTTACAAATTGTTTTCACGGCATCGAGGGGGCTTCTGGTAGAAGAAGAAGAAGAAGAAGAAGAAGAAGAAGAAGAAGAAGAAGAAGAAGAAGAAGAAGAAGACTGAAGCTGTAGGTAAACCATTTAGCTGAGGGACATTTATCATCGGCTAATCTCTTGCGGTGATGGAGAGGCCGTTTCTAAGACCGTATGGGTCGCTCTTTCTGTACAACATAAATCAATGGGGGGCGGGGGGGGAATGCCCCCAGAAAAAGGAATGTCTTTTTACGTTTGTGCGTGTTTGTGCGTTTATTTGGGGGGGGGCAGTAGGTAGAGCTTAAAACTGAAATTGAAATGAATTGCAATAGACAATCTCTCTCTCTCTCTCTCTCTCTCTCTCTCTACTACTACTACTACTACTACTACTACTACTACTACTACTACTACTACTACTAATAATAATAATAATAATAATAATAATAATAATAATAATAATAATAACCAGAACAATTTAATAACAAAAAACAATCAAAATACACAACCAACTTAATAACACAAACAAACAACAATCAACATACGTAATCAAACTTAAAAAAAAAACCCAATGACAAAAAAAAAAAACTACCTAAATAATCCCTATAAGAAAGTTTACGAGGTCACCTCACCACCAAACGACGCACCTGAGTGACACTTCAGCCGAATTATACCCGGGCCAGGTAAGCGGACTGGTCCCAGGTGATGATGAATGATGCATCACGTGACCTGGGGTTGAGGTCAACCCCTCAAAACCGATGGACGGGTCAGAGGCCATTATTATATAGTGACCTCATTTTATTTAGTTGACCTTTGTTTTTTTTCTATATGGGAATGTGATTTAAATAATAATAATAATAATAATAATAATAATAATAATAATAATAATAATAATAATAATAATAATAATAATAATAATAATAATATCTTAACAGTAAGATTAAGAAAAATTATTTAAAAAGTAATAATAATAATAATAAATAATAATAATAATAATAATAATAATATTTTGAGAGCAAAATAAAAAATAATTATCATTCTTTTACAGTAAAATGAGTAATAATAATAATAATAATAATAATAATAATAATAATAATAATAATAATAATAATAATAATAATAATAATAATATACTAGAAAATATCAGAAATATGAAGGACATTTCTTGGCGATTTCAAATATAATAATATTATGCTAATGGACGTAATAGGATTAGAGTCGGAACAGAGAGAGAGAGAGAGAGAGAGAGAGAGAGAGAGAGAGAGAGAGAGAGAGAGAGAGAGAGAGCTAGGTTATGGCATAATTCACCGTATTTAAACGAGCGACTGAATAGAATCAGAAAGTTGCTATAAATTTCTCTTCCAGTGAGAGAGAGAGAGAGAGAGAGAGAGAGAGAGAGAGAGAGAGAGAGAGAGAGTGAGAGATTCAAGGCCGACTTTAACATAATTACATATATAAATCTGAATGGAGAGAGAAAGAGGGGAGATAGATCTATTACAGGACATAACATTAAATAAAGAGAGAGAGAGAGAGAGAGAGAGAGAGAGAAAATTCACAAGATTATAAATGAGATTTTTACGTCGTTTTCCCTCCTTTAATTCTCTCATTTCTTCGGGACTTTAAGAGGAATAAATGTGTCAGTAGCCAATTTTCTGATTCAATAAGGCCAAACCCCCCTTTTAAGAGAGAGGGGGGGGGGCGGTCCATCACGACTGGGGAACGGATCGCCCCCATATGTTTCAGGTTCCACGGGTAGAGGGAAGATTAGGCTATGTGAGTTTTGTGTGTGTAGATATATATATATATATATATATATATATATATATATATATATATATATATATATATATATATATATATATATACATATATAACTTTCAACTTCCCTCCAGTTAAACTTACTTTCTCTCCTCCTCCTATACTTTCTCTTAAAATACTTTCTCCTCCCATTTCCTCCTACTTTCTCGTAGACTCGAATCCATCACCGTGGCTAATGGGGAAAGCATTAGAGAGTACAGAAACAAACTCCCATTGATAATAATTCATAGTAATACTACAAAAAAAAAATGCCACAAATAATTTAGAGAAAACAAGAGCGAGAGGTTAAGAGTTTTAAGGAAGAGTCATTAGTCAGGATTTATTTATAGGTTTATTTTTCTTTTTTTTTTTTGGTGATTTGCCTTTCCAAAGAAAGGGAGATGGCCGCTACTGCACTAAGCGTCAGAAGAAATATAATTACTTTCTAACTCTTCTTTTTCCTGTTGTGTGAAATATATATATATTTTTTCTAGATTCATTCTAGTTTTTGGCAGAAGGAATACTGTCGTTTATCTATATAGTTTTAATTATATATTTTCTAGATTGACTCCAGTTTTTGTAAAAGGGAAATTATGATTTTTTCCTGCAGTTTTAAAAATATTTTCCTAGAATTAATTCTAGTTTCGATACAAAGAAACACGCCAGTCATTTTCTAGATTAATTCCAGACTTGGCGGGATAAAACATCAATGTATCCTCGTTTCATAATTCATATTTCTTTACCTTACATTTACTCTAGTTTATTCTAGAGTACATCCGTTTCGTCCTAAGTAATCTATAGCAACACAACATCAACAAACATCCACTGTTTGACGTCTCAGTGCTTGTCAGTGTATTCAAACACGAAGGCGTTTCAGACAATAACAGTTCGCTGGACTAAACTGGAAGCTACCAGCTTCTCAAACTTTGAACTGGAACGTGAATTCGGATTGTGAGAACCGGACCAATTCTCTGACACTGGGAGATAGCCAGTTGCAGGTAAACTTGAAGCGTTATACTCCTGGCAAGGGTACACTGTTTGTTTACTCTTCTGCTACCAGCTCGCTGCCTGGCGTGGTCTAGAACAACGGTCTAGACTCTAGAGCGATAAGATCTACTATGTAGGTTCATGAAAGGTCTAGAAAATCCGCCTTTGGATAGGTGGAACTAGGTCTAGAGATGCGTTTCCACTGTGGAAATAAACGAGAAAGCTTTCCCATACCCCAAGATTTGTTTCGAAACCACAGTAGGTCTAGAGCAATAAGATCCATGTAGATAAATGAAACCTCTAGCAAATCCTGCCCTTGGATTGGTGGCCCTAGGTCTAGAGATACGTTTCCACTGCGGAAATGGACGAGAAACCTCTCCTTTACTTCACAGTGGGTAACAAACCAACCCACTGATTCGAAACCACAGACTTAAGCTCAGTAAGTCTAGAGCAATAACGTCCATGTAAATACATGCAAGCTTTAGAGAATAAGCCCTTTGAAAGGTGGACCTAGGTCTAGAGATACATTTCCACTGCGGAAACGGACGAGAAACCTCTCCTTTACTTCACGGTGGGTAACGAACCAACCCACTGAAGAAAGACTTGCAAGAATTACTGGAAGACAGCGTCCCTTGGTCTACAAATGAGCACACCTGTTCTGGCAAGTTCTTGTCTCTGGGCCATTTGCCTAATGGGTCTTGTGTGACAATGCTCTTCCAGACTTCTGTTCCAGGAGTATACAGAGTGATTAGAGTAAGGGGAGAGAGAGAGAGAGAGAGAGAGAGAGAGAGAGAGAGAGAGAGAGAGAGAGAGAGAGAGAGAATTAACAATCATACACACACACAAACACAAAGCAGAGCTATATCTATAACCCCAATACAACACCAATTTATAACAGCAAATTATAACCTCCCACAGGCCATAATTGCATACCTTAAATAAAGCAATAATATATATATATATATATATATATATATATATATATATATATATATATATATATATATATATATATATATATATATTAATCGATAAATCCTTTATTGGTTGATCTCCATCTCGCCCTTGGAAGTTGTTGGAAGTTGTTGGCAATTGTTGGAAGTTGTTGAAAATTGTTCGAACTGTTGGAAGTTGCTGAAAGTTTTTGGAAGCTGCTGGAAGCTGTTGGACGCATCTGGAAATTGTTGGCAGTTGTTGGAAATTGTTGGAAATTGCTGGAAGTTGCTGGAAATTGCTGGAATTATTGGAAATTGTTGTACGTTGCTGGAAATTCTTGGATGTTACTGGAAGTTGTTGGCAATTGTTGGAAGCGTGGCAAGAGATTAGGTAATTAATTTTTGGAAGTTAACTTCCAACAGCCCCTAACAAGTTCCAACAACTTTAAATAACTTCCAACAACTTCCAACACCTTCCACCTACTTCCAACAACTTCCAACACTTTCCAACACCTCCCCCTGAGGGAACAACACTAATCCCTCCCCCCACCACAAACAATTGCATTGACTCGCCTAAACGCCAACAGTAAAATATCGCAGCACTAATTAGAGAAGCCCGGGGGACATAAATCACCCTAAATCTCTTTAAATCTCCCTTTAATTTACTACCATTCTACTCCTATAAAGGGCGAGAGGGAGATTACCCAATAGAGGATTTATTATCGATCTATGATTTATTGCAGTAGACGAAGCTCTAAATAGATATATTATCTTACTTTATTTAGGGCGTGGATTTAAGGGCCCCTCGGCGCGGAGGGGTTATGAATCGATGTTATAAATTGGTGTTGTGCTGGGGTTATAGGTATGGCTCTGATTGCTTTGTGTTTGTGTGGGTTTGTGCGTGATTGTTTGTTTAGCATTAAAGTTTTCCCGTGTGCAGATAGGGTGCAAAGGCAGGTAATTATTGGGGTAACTTATGATACAATTATGAACTTCTGTCGTATGTGTTAATTAAGAGCTGCTGGGGTGGGAGTGTGAATTTAGCACGGACGCAAACACACATATATATACATACACATACATACATACATACCTACATACATATATATATATATATATATATATATATATATATATATATATACATACATACATATATATATATATATATATATATATATATATATATATATATATATATATATATATATATATATATAAATCATTTTTCTTATCAACAAGACCTTTGGAAAATCCAAAAACAAATAAATTAAAATAAAATAAACAAACTGAGCCACAGACACATACATACATACATACATACATACATACATACATACATACATACATACATACATACATACATACATACATACATACATACATACATACATACATACATCTTACTTTTCTTATCAACAAGACCTTTGGAAAATTAAAAAAAAAAACATAAAAATAAAATAAAAAAAAAACTCAGCGTTACTCAAATTAACCACATAGCCTTTGTTGCTCAAAAAAAAAAATTAAATTGAAAAAATAAATTGATAAAAAAATAATAAACGGTGATCTGAGCTAATCCGGATTTACTGTAATGAATCCTGATTATCTTAATCCCCCTTAGGTATTATGGAAAGCGTTAACTAATTTTGCTTGGGCTGAAGGTTCTTCAACCGTTAAATCAGACTTACAGGAACAAGCACACATACACATACACACATACATACCCAAGTATGTGTGTGTATATGTATGTATATATATATATATATATATATATATATATATATATATATATATATATATATATATATATATATATATATAGAGAGAGAGAGAGAGAGAGAGAGAGAGAGAGAGAGAGAGAGAGAGAGACGCTCAAAAAAAAAACTGATCAAATAAAAGATCGCTACAAACTATAATCCCAACATTGCCTACCAACCAATACTGAAACCCCATTCCATAAACTTTCGAAAAAGGAAAGTAAGTTTTAACAGGACGGGTGGAATAGGAAAGCAGCAAATTATGACCGAGGTCACAAATAAAAAAAAGGGGAGGTCACAGAGAGTAGGTCATTATAAGAGCAGAAAACTCCTGTTTTTTCTTATGCCTTTGTCGAAATTGCGGACTGAATAGATTTCAACTTTCTCTGTTGGTTAAAAAACAAAAGTTGAAAGTTGATTATTTGCTTGGGTGGTGCTTTCGTGCTTTTGCCGGTCACTTAAGTAGGTGCAGGGATTGCCTGTGCTTTAGGGATAATAATAATAATAATAATAATAATAATAATAATAATAATAATAATAATAATAATAATAATAATAATAATAATGTGGTTTTACTGGTCATATATATTGCTGTTGGAATTTCCTGTGTTTTTCGTTGGAGGCAATAATAATAATAATAATAATAATAATAATAATAATAATAATAATAATAATAATAATAATAATAATAATAATAATAATAATAATAATAATAATAATAATAAGAATATGAAAAGCAGAATTTATAAGAATTATGCCACAAAATATTGAATCATTCTTTTACAGTTGTTGTATACAAAAAAAATGGAACCATAAAATTAAAACCTGTAAACATTATTCCATGCAATAATAATCATTTCGAGAAGAAACCTTTCAATAGAAATTTATCTAAAAAAACAGAAAAAAAATGATGGAACCACAAAATTGAAAATGATAAAAATTCTGCCACGAAATATCAATCATTCTGAAAAACAACCCTTTTCAAGCAATAAGAAAACAAAGCCTGCCATTACCTTGACCACTCCAAGAAGAGAAAACCAAAAATATGACCCAGAATCTGGCTCTACCCACCCTCACCCCCGCCCACACCCACGCCCAAAACGGGCTGATGGACGAGGCAATAAGGCGTCTGGTATCCTCGGAATATGTATGGGGGTATAAACACAGCATCAACAGAATATAGTCAGCGAATCATTTTGGGGGAAGGGGGGAAAAGGGCGTGACGCCAAAGGGCGCAGCAGATAGGAACCTATAAATCATCTCGGTAGATGGTGCAGGCATTCTGGATTTGCGCGGCTGCGTTGCGGAGCTAGAAATTGAGTGACAGGTTACTGCACTTATCTCGTCGACAGGGAATGTTTCATGTTTAGGTATAAAATGGACTCGAAATCCTTTTTTTCTTGAGGTAATATTCATTAATTTTATATATTTATATATATATACACCATTCCAATTCCTATCACTCTCACACAAGACACAGGAAATAGGACCAAGGAATCGTCCACAGATTTCACCAGACAAACAAAACGCCGACTTTCTCATTCCCTCTCATCCAATGAATCACTGAGGGTCCCAGACACTCGCCCAAGAGCACCTCAGTCTGATTACCACAGAGACCAAACGCTGCAAGAGAAAGACACCTTTCGCCCCCATTCCTTCTCCCCCCACCACCCCACCTTCAGGAGACAATGATGAAGAGAGAGAAAGCGTGTGTGTGTGTGTGTGTGTGTGTGTGTGTGTGTGTGTGTGTGTGTGTACGTGTGTCTGTTCTCTTCCTGTCCGTGGGCAGCGTGATGGATTTTCCATTAATTTAAGGGGTGGGAGGGAAGGGGGAATTCCCTCCAGGCCCGTCCGTCTAAATGCCTCCAGCTTTTGAGTGTTCCTTGCCTGTCCTTAAATTGTATTCAGGGAGAGGTTGTGGAAGGGGCGTATCCGCTTACAGTGTGCCTTTGAAGACACGTACTATAATCTATCTCGTCATTTTTATATACACTTTTAAATGTCGATCATTACAGTGCCCAGTCCATCCTGCATATTCTATGAATGACAATGGCTATTATTATTATTATTATTATTATTATTATTATTATTATTATTATTATTATTATTATTATTATTATTATTATTATTATTATTATTTCAATATCGATCAAAGCTTTGGCGATAATTTCACTTCCTGATTTATTTAATTATTATTTTTAATTAACTCTCCACACCTCGAGAGAGAGAGAGAGAGAGAGAGAGAGAGAGAGAGAGAGAGAGAGAGAGAGAGAGAGAGAGAGAGAGAAAGAAACTTAATAGTTAAAATGTAATGAAAGAGAGAGAGAGAGAAATAGAGAGAGAACACCCAGCAGGTAAAAAGTACTGACAGAGAGAGAGAGAGAGAGAGAGAGAGAGAGAGAGAGAGAGAGAGAGAGAGAGAGATCCATAAAACTGAAGTAAACAGCGAACAAAACCCATTAGCAAAATATCAGAAAGCCACATATTTGCCAATATTATATCCCTAACATAACTCTGGTAAGGCTAAAAAAAAAAAAAAAAAAAAAAAAAAAAAAGAACCTCTGGAACAAATAACTTTGGAGAATGGCTCCACTAATGGAACAAATAACATACACGAAGTTTTGAATGATTTCAGAAAAAAAAAAAATCAGGATTTTTTAATCGCTTTCCCGGGCGAGTTTTTTTTTTTTTTTTTAGGAAAAGAATTATATTTTATTGGAAGGGTTCAGGAATCGTGTTTTATTTTCTTTTTATTCTTGTGCTGGGTAAGTGGGGATTTTCTCTCTCTCTCTCTCTCTCTCTCTCTCTCTCTCTCTCTCTCTCTCTCTCTCTCTCTGATTGGAAAAGGATACTTGATATACACATACATACATGCACACACATATATATACATATATGTATATATATACATATATATACAATATGTATTTATATGTATACATACATATATATACATACGAAATAACAACCATATCATCTGTCACTCACTCATATCACTCCGGAACACGAGATGATTGATAGATTTCCCTCTGCTGCACCATTTAGCGTCACGCCCACGCCCACGCCCACCCCTTCCCAAAATAATCCGCTGACTGCATCCCATTGATGCCCTGTTTATACCTGGCATATGTCACGCAGGACTAAGGGGGCGGCCCCCCCCCCCCGCCCCGCCCGCCACCCATGCATATTCCGAGGTTACCCCACGCCTTATTGCCTCGTTCATCACCCCGTTTTGGGCGTTGGTGTGGGCGGGGGTTGGGGGGCGGGCGGAAGGGTCCAGATTCAGGGTTATATGTCTATGGTCTCTCTTCCTGGACTCGGTCGAGGAATTGTCACCTTTTGGTTTATAATTGCTGGAAAAGGTTGCTTCTTAAAATGATTATTATTCTATGGCAGGATTTTTATGAGTTTTAATTATCCGGGAGTTTTATACATTAGTTCACGAGGTACTATGCATATACGTTGAGAGAGAGAGAGAGAGAGAGAGAGAGAGAGAGAGAGAGATTAACAGGTAAAAGGTAGTGAAGAGAGAGAGAGAGAGAGAGAGAGAGAGAGAGAGAGATTAAAAGGGTAGAGAGAGAGAGAGAGAGAGAGAGAGAGAGAGAGAGAGAGAGAGAGAGAGAAAGGAAAAGTAACAGTTATAAAGTAATGGATGAGAGAGAGAGAGAGAGAGAGAGAGAGAGAGAGAGAGAGAGAGAGAAACAAACCCATTAAAAGTACTGTAGAGAGATAAGAGAGAGAGAGAGAGAGAGAGAGAGAGAGAGAGAGAGAGAGAGAGAGAGAGAGAGAGAGAGAGAGAGAGAGAGAGATAACAAATACCCTAACATTCTAATTAGCACCAAAACTTTCCAAGGTAGAAAAAGTTTGTCTAAAAGTTTTTCGTCTCTCGGTATTTAAGAAAAAAAAAAATATGAACTGACATATTTAACTGACAAATGGTAGTAGCTGCCTTGTTACTTCCAGGAACCCCCCAAAAAATATGTAAAAAAAAAAAACTCCTTTTCGGAATCTTCAACTTTGGAAGAAAAATATAAGAGAGAATATCTAATAGACTTTTCCTCTCGGTGGAAAAAAATTATCAGAGGATTTTGTATTATGTAAGTGTCTATAAATGGAAACTACAATATATATATATATATATATATATATATATATATATATATATATATATATATATATATATTAAATTTATCAAATATCACATTTATGATACATTTACTTTTGCTGAAAAAAATTAAAATAATGCCTTACTAAAATCTCTATACAGCTAAAATGCAAAGTACATTGTTTGTCACAAAATAAATATATATCTATACATTTTATTTTATTCTAGCTTTCTAATACGATAATTTCGATAAAATTAATAGATAATTCTTATTAAAAAATAATCTAAATCTCTTCAATACATCAGTCATTTTATGCTGCCAAACAGTTGGACGAGTTAAGTGAAACAGATCCTTTTTAATCCCCCAACTTATGGGGAAAAAATTCTTGAGGATTGAATTAATCCTACGCCCTCATCCATACTAATGACTTGACCAGAGCAAAGGAACGGGTTGAGAGAGAGAGAGAGAGAGAGAGAGAGAGAGAGAGAGAGAGAGAGAGAGAGAGAGAGAGACTATACAAACTCAGGGTCAGTTATCAGAACTTAGATAGTAAACGAGCAGTTATCAACGCCTAGATATTAAAAAATGAGAGAGAGAGAGAGAGAGAGAGAGAGAGAGAGAGAGAGAGAGAGAGAGAGAGAGAGAGAGAGAGCGTTATATAAGCTTCAGGTCAGTTATCAAATCCTAGATATTAAAAAATGAGAGAGAGAGAGAGAGAGAGAGAGAGAGAGAGAGAGAGAGAGAGAGAGAGAGAGAGAGAGAGAGAGAGAGAGAGTTATATAAGCTTCAGGTCAGTTATCAAAACTTAGATATGAAAAAACGAGAGAGAGAGAGAGAGAGAGAGAGAGAGAGAGAGAGAGAGAGAGAGAGAGAGAGAGAGAGAGAGAAGAGAACCCAATCCATCTGAAACCCAAAATAAAAAAAAAAGAATATCACCCTGTTGTATCCCAGCATGAATATCTAAATGCAAATTGCACTGCAGAAATTGCAAGGAACAAATCCTCTGCTCTCAAGAGCTCTCCTGCAGTTGATAGGGATTTGGGGGGGCTACTGGGATCTCTCAATATGCAAAAGGGACTTTTTTATGACGGTCCAAACATTCTGTCAAAAGGACACGAACCTCTAATATCAGGGTGAGTGCTGTTGCAGTGGGGAGATTTGGAAAAAGACAAAAAGTTTTTCGGAATATTGTTAAAAACTTCGCACAAAAAATCTGAAAATTTCAATAATGAGTCACAGTTACTCAAATCTGTATAAAGATTAATAGGAAAAATCTTTACAAAGATTAGAAGGAGATACTTCGAAATATTCCGTCAAAGAAACAGTCGTCTCAAAAAATGTCACAAAATATTAGATTTTGGTAGAGTCAAAAGGCAATATTTGGAAATATTCCAGATATTTTGGGAGATTTTTGTAAAAGAAGAAAATTTCAAAATATTGTTTAGAATATCACAAAAAACTTGAAATTTTAATAAAGATTAAAATAAATTTTTCATTAGTTTTTTATGTCTCAGAATATTGTTTAAAATGTCACAAAGATTAAAATAAATTTTTCCTACATTTTTTTGTTTCAGAATATTCTTTAGAACGTCACAAAAAGACTTGAAATTTTGATAAAGCTTAAAATAAAACTTTCCTAAATTTTGATCAAGATTAAAAACTTTCCTAACTTTTGACCAAGATTAAAATAAAATTTTTTCTTAATTTTTGTCTCAATATTGTTTAAAATGTCAAAAAAACTGAAATTTGATAAACATTAACACAAAAAATCTTATACCTTTTAACAGAGAGTCAAAAGAAAATACCTGGAAATATTCTGTCATAATAATAATAATAATAATAATAATAATAATAATAATAATAATAATAATAATAATAATAATAATAATAATAATAATATACTATTATTATTATTATTATTATTATTATTATTATTATTATTATTATTATTATTATTATTATTATTATTACTCGAAGTGGCACCAAAGACAGCCACTGCAATATAGTGTACTGCCCCCTCCATGTCAATTAATAATTCCATCACGTTCAGAAAAAATGACATTCGGACACATCTGTCCCCCTGTCTTGCCCATTAAGAGCTGAAATGGCGAGAGAGAGAGAGAGAGAGAGAGAGAGAGAGAGAGAGAGAGAGAGAGAGAGAGAGAGAGAGAGAGAGAGAGAGAGAGATTAGAAACTACTAATACTAATAAGTGACATAATTTGGCGTTGTAGCACAGAGAGAGAGAGAGAGAGAGAGAGAGAGAGAGAGAGAGAGAGAGAGAGAGAGAGAGATTAGCTTTGAAATGGCCTTTCACGGGAAATTACATTCTTAATTGCATGACAACCAGGACATTATCTTGACACCTGGATCACAGCCAAAGAAAAGAAAAAAAAGAGAGAAAGAGAGGAAACAGAGAGAGAGAGAGAGAGAGAGAGAGAAAGAGCAAAGGCAGAGAGCTCCCGTTGCCGGCTTATCCCCTAGGGACTCAGACCGGCTTTGGAGAGCTCATCCAGGCTTAAGCCGAGCTTAAACCGAGTTGTTTACAGTTCAATTCCACTCTGGGTCTCGGAGTAATCATTAACGTGAATCAGGTGAGATGTATATCACACGATTCTCTTATGCGGTGTTTCAATGCAGTGGGTTTGTGACAATAATAATAATAATATTAATAATAATAATAATAATAATAATAATAATAATAATAATAATAGAGTAAACCTAATTACGTCTGTACATGGGCGGTTACGTGGATAGGGTACCCACCTTGCATACCAGCGAATTTTGTCTATTATCATCATTATTATAACTTTCAAGTTATATTATCGCATTTGATAAGAAGGCAAAATAATAAAACAGTAATTAAAACATAATATAATATTAATTCATTTCCCCTCACAAACAAATGAAAAATGGTTCTCATAAATGCAAAATAATCGGTACCAATAATAAAAGTGTCAGGTAAATTTATTTTGCCACTCAAGTCAATAAAATAAAAATTGGTTTTGGTAAGCAACGTCTGCACAAACAAAAATAAAATAAAACACTGGGAGACTGATAAGAGGAAAAATAACAAAGAATTTATAACAGTAATAAAAAATCAGTAAAACTGATTTTCCCACTCAGGTAAATCAAATAAAAACTTTTTCTGGTAACCAGTACTTCTCACAAAATCCCCCAAAAATTACAAAATGAAAAAAATTACAGTAAGCTGAGAGATGTTGAACATATTCCTACTGGCGATTTGGTTGTCGTGATGTCCAGACATTTAAAAAAACATCCATGGAAAATGTGTTTACTGTGTTGGTAAATCCAATGCCCCCACCCTCCAAAAAAAAAAATAAAAAACACACACACTTGCACCAGATTCATTATCAAATGGCCTTGTTCAAAGGCAAACTCAACAGTGGCAGTGATCAAGGATCAAATTGTGCAAGAGATAACTTCAGTCAAGTACATTTTGGCTTATTTCCAGTCCAATTTCCCGAATCGATTGATGAAGTGTCGCGTTCTCTGTTCATTTAAAAGCTGACTTTACCCTTTGTACCCCTTTTGAAAAAGCCTACCAAGGCCTCAGATATCTGGGGGAAATGGTTGTGTCTCTCTTTGAGGTTCCTGCGAAAATTCCAGCTACACGGAATAAAAAAGTATATTGCTGGAGCTCTTAACACGAATTTTAAAACAGTGGTCGTGTGTTAACATGCACCCAGGCTGTTCTGTAATTTTTCTTTATTGTTATCCAAAATGGTTTAGGGAAAAAAATGATGTTATTGAAAGTACAGAGATGATTTCAAATGACTTTTTGCGGGCCGTGGCGAGATATTAGGAAAGAATTAGCTTTTTTTACTGCCTATTTGGTTCACTTTTGAGAAAATTAATACATTGAAGACATAAAAAAGGAAAGTGTTGAAATTTTCAAAAACTGTCAATTTTGGGGAGGAAGTGAGTCTGGAATTTGAAATGAATGAAAATTCTGCTGTAGTTGTAGATACTGCAAAATGAATTCAACCAGTAATCTTCAGAACTCA
This sequence comes from Macrobrachium rosenbergii, assembly GCF_040412425.1. Lineage (NCBI taxonomy): Eukaryota > Metazoa > Arthropoda > Malacostraca > Decapoda > Palaemonidae > Macrobrachium > Macrobrachium rosenbergii. Next base: position 25,081,811 of record NC_089785.1, on the reverse strand, counting down.
GAATCTGCAAAGAATGAATTTTTGCAGTATTTTAAGGCACTGCAAAAATAATTCAACCCATATCTTTCACACTCAGAATTTGAAATAATAATTCTGCTGTAGTTGTAGGTACTGATAAATGAATTCAACCAATAATCTTCAGAACTCAGAATCTGCAAAGAATGAATTTTTGCAGTATTTTAAGGCGCTGCAAAAAGAATTCAACACAAGATCTTTCAAACTCAGAATTTGAAATAAAAATTCTGCTGTAGTTGCAGGCACCTGCAAAATGAATTCAGCCAATAATCTTCAGACCTTAGAATCTGCAAAAATAAATTTTTGCAGTACTTGAAGGCACAACAAAATTACTCCTATCAATATTTTCCAGAACTCAAAATGAATTAATTTTTTGCAGTATTTGAAGGCATTAAAAAATTAATTCAATCCATATCTTCCAGAACTCAGTGACAAAGAGTTGAATTCTGCGTCAACCTCGCTTGAAATACCTTCGGGATAAAGTTTAACATGCTTGTCAAGGTGAAATCTGAAAATGGACGCTAATTCTGAAACAAGACACGTGTTTGAACAGAAGGAATTATAAATTCTGACCTCAATGTAATATTTATGTCCTCAAGTGGCAGAGAGAGAGAGAGAGAGAGAGAGAGAGAGAGAGAGAGAGAGAGAGAGAGAGAGAGAGAGAGAGAGTGTACTGCACTTAATTTTATGTGTACTGATTTTTTTTTTGTAACTAGACTTGAATCGTTAGTTAAAAATATAAAAAAAATTGTTGCTATTACATTTATAACTCTACATTGAACAGATAATCCAAGTTTATGTATATGTATATGTATATGTATGCGTATATATACATATATATATATATATATATATATATATATATATATATATATATATATATATATATATATATATATATATATATATATATATATATATATATATATTAAATTGAATTATTTACATTTGCAATTCAGGACAAAAAAATTTCTTGGGTCAGTAGCAAAAGAAAACAAAAATTAATAAAACAATAATTTCATCTATTCTTCATCAATTCTCGCTTTCCATTGAGAGGGGAAAACATTCTCTCTCTCTCTCTCTCTCTCTCTCTCTCTCTCTCTCTCTCTCTCTCTCTCTCTCTCTCTCTCTCTCTCCCAAAATTTATTGTAGAGCTTAAACCCTGGAACACTGGCCCTATGAATTTCTCTACCAATATCAAAATGTCTATCCTTTCCATTTCACTGTATGTTCCATGGAAAGGGGAACGCGGCCCCTCTCTCTAATCCGGGATAAGGGGGTCAATAGAACAGAATTTTAACCTTTGTGTTGAATGGCTGTTGTGCAATTTGCAATAGAGTCTCGCAGGTAAGACTATGCAATACTGACAGGATTACCGCGCGATGAAACGCGCGAGCTGGCGTTAATAACGCTTTTAATCTGACTGCGATGTCACGCTCTAAAATGTATATACAAACACACAAACACTTATGACGCGTCAGTACGAACGGGATTCGGCTAATAACCAAGTACAAACAAGGGGGAAACGGATACACGTACAAACATACCGTATAGCTCTGTTAAAACAAGAGACGAGCGTTCAGGCGCGACGCGCGGCGGCATAAACGCGCGCGAAAATAAACGCGAGGGAAAAGATGCCCAAACGTCCGGCGCGCGATTAAACGCCTGGAAGGAAACGCCTGGAAACTCCTTTCCAGTTCTAGCGGATGTCATATTCCTCAATCCGCATTAAGCCTATGTAATCAAATCCGCAAAGCCGGTCGTATCAATAAGGTTATGGCCGATTCCGCAATTCCGCGCGCAGTTCCGCTGACGGCTACGACCGTATACATATCACGGCAGGCGAGGTGGAAGCGTTTTTTTTTTTCGAAAAAAAAAAAAAAACGCTCGCGCCTTCCAGAGATCTGGATATAGTCTAATTTCCTGGAATGTATTTCCAGTTTTCTAAATGGTCCGTGGGGATTTTTATCTTTATTTTTTTATTGATTTATATTTTTATCTTTTTTTTAATGATTCTTACTTTTTTTCTTTATTAATTCACTTATTTTTCGTTATTTTTTATTAATCGTTTTTTTTTAATTATAGTTTTTATTAATTCATATTTTTTATCTTTCTTTTTTAATTCATATTTTTTTTCTTTTGTTATTAATTCATGATTTTTGCATTTATTTTTGGGGTTTTGAATGCCATATATACATATACATACATACATGCATATATATATATATATATATATATATATATATATATATATATATATATATATATATATATATATATATATATATATATATAATATATATATATATATATATATATATATATATATATATATATATATATATATATATATATATATATATATATATATATATATATATATATATATATATATATATATATATATAGTGAGAGAGAGAGAGAGAGAGAGAGAGAGAGAGAGAGAGAGAGAGCTCCACTGACAAATGAACAAATGAAAATTATCACCCGCTCACCACAGCAAGCAAGCAAGCAAGTCAAGCGGTTTGTTCCTCGCTCCTCCCGCGCATGCGCCGAATGGCTCCCTCGGGAAATCATGAATGACAGGTATTAGAGAGACTCATTCATTAATCGGCGCTCGGAGTTGTGGGTCGTAGTAGGTGGAAGAACGAATCTGGGTACGGTTTAGGTACTGGGGGAAATTGCTTAAGTTGTGGTTTTAGGTTTCTGTAGAAGAAAATTGTTGTGCCGCCTTCGTCTGTCAGTTCGTACTTTTTTCTGTCCGCGCTTTTTTCTGTCCGCACTTTTTTCGGTCCGCACTTTTTTCTGTCCGCACGTTTTTCTGTCCGCAATTTTTTCTGTCCGCACTTTTTTTGTCCGCACTTTTTTCTGTCCGCACTTTTTCTATCCGCATTTTTTCTATCCGCACTTTTTCTGTCCGTGCTTTATTCAGCCAGCACTTTATTCTGTCCGCACTTTTTTTTGTCCGCACTTTTTCTGTCCGCCCTCAGATCTTAAAAACTACTGAGGCTAGAGGGCTGCAAATTGGTATGTTGATCAACCAACCTCCAATCATCAAACCTACCAAACTGCAGCCCACTAGCCACAGTAGTTTTTATTTTATTCAAGGTTAAGTTTGGCAACGATATAGGACAGGCCACCAGCCGGCCGTGGTTAAAGTTTCACGGGCCGTGGTTCGTACAGCATTATACCGAGACCGTCGAAAGATAGATCTATTTTCGGTGGCTTTGATTAGACGCTGTACAGAAAGCTAGATTGCGCCGACGCATTTCTTACTTGTTTATTTTTTTTTTACAAGGTTTGCAAAAACGATTTATTTTATGAGTTCGTTTTAAATCGTAAAATGGTATTAGGATGAATGCATGGTGAGTGTAAATATATATATATATATATATATATATATATATATATATATATATATATATATATATATATATATAATTTTGCTAAATATCTCTTGTATATTTTATATATACTAAAATAAATTAAGTTGATTTTGATATTCAAATATACAAAAGGGAAGACTATAAGGGTTAAATATATTTGACTATATCATTAACACGCAAATTTTTGTCAAAAATCCACCCACCTGATATTTGTTTCATATATATATATATATATATATATATATATATATATATATATATATATATATATATATATATATATATATATATATATATATATATATATATCTGCGTGTGTGTATGTGTGTGTGTATGTAAAAGAATTACACACAAGTAGTTCCCTGAAACGTGACTTCCCAATCGATAGCGCGAAACCAGAGACAGTCATATATCCGTGAGTTGCATTAGCTCAAATGAGGCGCCGCACGAAAGGAAATCAGGTGTTTCACTCACCATCAAATTTACGAGTCTCACAATCCGTGGCAACTGGCCATGAAAACTTGTCTGGAGACAAAGGTAGTGAGAAAATATTTTTATATATTTATGTATGAGTTAAGCTGCTTTTGAAAATGAAAGGGCGAGATTGCGTGTCATTACCTACTGGAGACAAGGTGGTTGGTGAATGAATTCTTAAGGCTGTTTGTGTATGTGTGTGTGTGTATGTGTGTGTATGTGTGTCTGTCACGTCACAACAGATCGTGAACAAACAACGCACTACCCTCTCATTCCTAATCTCATTCCCGCTCTCATTCCTACCCCTCATTCCTACTCTCTCAAGAATATTAAATTCCAGCGATCCAGGTCCTTTCAACGGAAGAACGTTCCCAAACCCAGTTTACTGTGCGCTGGAAGTGCCGTCTTCTGGAATTCCAGCGACACTCTACGCTTGTTCCAGGAGAGTTCATTGTAGCTCTTTCCAACTGCCTAAAAGGTAGCGGGCGTTTTACGTAGAGCTTTTATATGCTCTCTCTCTCTCTCTCTTTTATACTTTCCCTGCAGAGAGGGAGAGGGAGAGAGAGAGAGAGAGAGAGAGAGAGAGAGACAGAGACAGAGAGAGAGAAAGCATCATTTTGTTAGTGAAAGACAGTAGCATTCTGAGAGAGAGAGAGAGAGAGAGAGAGAGAGAGAGAGAGAGAGAGAGAGAGAGAGAGAGGCTCTCAAGAACTTGGAAGGAATAATTGACGAGAGAGACAGAGTGAGAGAGGGAGAGACTCAAGAACTGGGGAAGAATAATTGACAAGAGAGAGAGAGAGAGAGAGAGAGAGAGAGAGAGAGAGAGAATCATTTTGACAGAAGGAAAGTATCATTCTGAGAGAGAGAGAGAGAGAGTGAGAATCATTTTGACAGAGAAAGAAAATATCATTCTGAGAGAGAGAGAGAGAGAGAGAGAGAGAGAGAGAGAGAGAGAGAGAGAGAGAGAGAGCGTACCCACCAACGGAAACAATCAAGCAAATGAAACCTAATTGCAAGATTGCAACGGGAACAGCCGCAGTAGAACAATGGACAAATAAAAGCCGAGTTCCCGCTTTGGGAACACCTGCGCTTTTCTATGTCCCCGGTTTTCATACATACATACATACATACTTACTTAAATAAAATTCATACATACGTATACATATCAGACCCATAACTTTCTGAATATACAAAAATATGTATACAAAGAAATTTAATGTTTTATGGGAACCTTGGCTTTGTATATTCCAGGTTTTTATACATACATACATTCATACATACGTAGATTTATACATAAATACATACATACATTATTCAAATATATGTCCCACATATCGAACCCCATGGTTCTTGCATTATATAAAGTAGTTAAATATATGAAAGGTTTGTATATTTTAGTTTTTCATACATACATTCATACATCAATACATACATACATACATAAATGCATACCATTAATAACCCATTAATAGATATGCACAAACGGAAACTCATATATATATATATATATATATATATATATATATATATATATATATATATATATATATATATATATATATATATATATATATATATATATATATATATATAAATATATATATATATATATATATATATATATATATATATATATATATATATATATATATATACATATATATATATATATATATATATATATATATATATATATATATATATATATATATATATATATATATATATATATATATATATATATAAATATATATATATATATATATATATATATATATATATATATATATATATATATATATATATATATATATATATATATATATATATATATATATATATATATATATATATATATATATATATATATATATATATATATATATATATATATAAATATATATATATATATATATATATATATATATATATATATATATATATATATATATATATATATATATATATATATATATATATATATATATATATATATATATATATATATATATATATATATATATATATATATATATATATATATATATATATATATATATATATATATATATATATATATACATATATATATATATATATATATATATATATATATATATATATATATATATATATATATATATATATATATAGTATATTTAAATAACCTACACTTCCAGTACTCAGCAACTATTTCCGGATGAGGTTGCAACCCTCTACCTTCACCCAACCTAGACATCACAAACATTCGAAGGAGTTTGCTAAAATAATCCTCCCTTGAGAATCTAAAATCCTAACTTATTATATACTTTAAAATAAACATGTTTTTACTTTCCCTCATTAAAATCTATGCTTAATTGTCACCTCTCGGGAGATGGATAGAGAGAGATTATTAAGTCAATAAACAGTGGAATGTTTTTGTAAGGGAAAAAATTTAATGAGTTTGGTACAAACAGGAAACATGATTAGTGAGGGGCTGTGCTGGACGAAGTTGCCTAAGGAAAGCATACGGGATATTAATTAATATTATTTATATAATTATGAATATCATTATAAGTATTCCACCTTTTAAATAAATAAAAAAACTGAAAAAAATCTTAATAAAAATTTTTATATAAATCAATTAGGAAAATCATTCTGATTCTCATTTTGAAAAACAAAATGAAACTAGAAAATAAATACTTTATGCAAATCCCGACCATCAAGACGATACGTACCGTCATCCTGGCCCCTGGCTGGATGACGGTTAAGTCTAAACATGGAGTTTTAGTTTTCTGTAAAAGAAAACTATTGTGCCGGCTTTTATAGAATTCTCATTATTCACGTCTACATAAAGATTTGTAGTCTATAAACACAATATCTGGGTTGATAAATTAAGAAACAACTTCAAAGTTACAATGTCTGTAAACGTTTGTATATACTTTCACTAAAAGGACGAAAATAGCTTTGAAATAAAAAAGTTTCCTAAATGCTTCGTCGGAGCTCTGGCAGAAATCATTCGAAATGTTTGTGCAGAACTGCGAGACTGTTTTATCATACGTTACCTTGCAAATCTGGATTTATAATTTACTCTTTTAGTTAGTGAGGAGATAACACTAAGTCCATAATTGAATTTTTTTTAAGGTAAATGGATTAAAGCAAATCTTACTAATAAAAAGAAAAGCTTTCATATTCATGTTTTGGTTTTGGTAAACTATCTGTAAAAATGAATCAGAGAGAAAAAAATAGATTCCTGGTTGGTTTAAATGAAAGCACGGGGCACTGCCCAAAAAGTTTCCTTTTAAGTAAAAAGGAGTAGGAGTCCAGTTGTGGACCTCTGGACTCTGCTAGCTAACCAACCCATAGAATTAGGGAGGCCAAACTACTGTAATAAGCCAGGTAAAAATTACCAAGGTTCAAAACACGCGAATCTCACCCCTATCCACCTTTTGCATAAAAGGGAAATTTACCATTTCATTCCCTGTGTCCAATTGTGGACCTCTGGACTCAGCTAACCAACCCATAAAATCAGAGAGCCTAAGATTAATAATCCAGGTTTTATTTTTAGTTTATGCTGAAGGCCAAGAATTTGGGACCTATGAGGTCATTCAGAGCTGAAAGAAAAATTGAGAGTAAAAGGTTTGAAAGGTGTAACAGGGGGAAAGCCTCGCAGTTGCACTATGAAACAATTGTTAGGAGATGGTGGAAAGTAAGATGGAAGAAAGAATATGAAAGGAGGTACAGTGAAAGAAATGAAAAGGGTTACAGCTGCGTCTGAAAGGACACTGCAAAGAGCCTTAAGAAATGCCTACAGTGAATACTCCATGTTAAACTCACCAAGATTCAAAACATGTGAATCTCACCCCTATCTACCTTTTTCCTAAAGTGCAAATTACCATCCTCATCCTTGCAAGCCATTTTCTGAGCTGAAGTGGGACAAAGCACCGGCCAAAATACTACTTATTTTCTGTTGCAGTTTTCCCCTTATGGCCCCTGTGGGCACTTCAAGGCCCTAGGTCTTGATGTTAGTGACCTCCTGGAGGTGACAGGAGAAGGAGGGGGGAGGGGGGAATTGTGGGGAAGGGAAGGGGACGGGAGGGTGTGGGGAAGGGAAGGTTTGTTTTGGGGAGTTTTTTTATCAGAGTATTTCAGAAAAAGGGAAGATTTTGATGTTGTGACGAGAGTTATGGTTGTTAATGCATGCATACATGCATACATACATACATACATACATACGTACATACATACATACATACATACATATGTTTATTTTGCATAGTAGTTATGTTTCACTGAACTTTTTTTTTTATTAAATATAATCTTAAGTAGCTATAGCTTTCGTTCAGCAACAGGATTTCTTCTCCTTGAACAGGATTTATTTTATCCTTAAAAAGGATTTCCTCTTCTTAAAAAGGATTTATAATCCTAAAGCAGGATCTGTTTTCATTCAGCAGGATTTCTTCCTTAAAAAGGATTTATAATCCTTAAACAGGATTTCCCTTCCTCAAACAGTACTTTTCTCATTAAACAGGATTTATTCTGAAATAGGATTTCTTCTCCTTAGATAGGATTTATTACCCATAAACTTCTCATTAAAGAGGATTTATTCCCCTTCAACGGGATTTATTCGCATTTGTGGCACATGAGACAAATCCCAAACCTTTCTTGCTTCTCTGGGATTCATTTCCATTGTCCACCCTCTTCTTCCAATTTATTTCATCTTCCTCCATTTCCTATCTTCTTCTTCTTCTCCTTCTCCTTCTTCTTCTTCTTCTTCTTCTTCTTCTTCTTCTTCTTCTTCTTCTTCTTCTTCCCAAATCTTGTTGCTCGTCTGGGTATCATTTTCATCTCCCTATCTTCTTCTTCTTCTTCTTCTTCTTCTTCTTCTTCTTCTTCTTCTTCTTCTTCTTCTTCTTCCCAAATCTTGTTGTTCGTCTGGGTATCATTTTCATCTCCCTATCTTCTTCTTCTTCTTCTTCTTCTTCTTCTTCTTCCAATCTTCTCCGCGCCAATGACTCCCGGGGAGGACTAAAGCACTTAGGGCATAAGGCGCCTTCAAAAGAGACGTGAAATTGCCTAATCTATCAAACGAGGAATGGCCGACGAGAGAGAGAGAGAGAGAGAGAGAGAGAGAGAGAGAGAGAGAGAGAGAGAGAGAGAGAGAGAGAGAACCCGGATGCTGACGAATGGGATGGTCTGTTTGTAATTTAGTGTCGGGGCAGGAATTCTCTATTCCCGGACGTCGAGAGCTGCCCTCAGCGGCATCCCCGAATTCGACCGTGAAGATAATCCGAGAGAGAGAGAGAGAGAGAGAGAGAGAGAGAGAGAGAGAGAGAGAGAGAGAGAGGTTTCCAGTGACACCGTCAAGGTGGAATTTTGGAATGTGTGTTGCTGGAATATTGGACTTTATTGTTGTTCTGTTGGGTTTCACTAAATTAATTCTCTATTCCCTTCAATTCCAGGTCATTCCTCATTCACCCCAGTGGTTCCAGAGAGAGAGAGAGAGAGAGAGAGAGAGAGAGAGAGAGAGATTCAGTATTTATGGAAAATAACATTGTTCCCGTGAAGCTCTGAATTTGGACTTCATATTGTGCTATAAAACAACCAACGACTCTGAAAACTACATTATCGTGTTCAGGCAACCTACAGTTCAAGAAATCGGACGCACTGCTGACAGGTATGAAACCTGAGACTCGTTGGGGGTAACAGAAGGTCGAGACTGCAGAGTCCCCACTCTCCAGACGCCACGTCCCGTCCTGAACTCAAAGGTACCTTCACTATGCATCACTTGCAAATAATTCATAATAAATGATTCAATATTTTAAGCCCTCTCTCTCTCTCTCTCTCTCTCTCTCTCTCTCTCTCTCTCTCTCTCTCTCTCTCTCAAACAAACACACAAACCAGAACAAATGCAGCCTCATACGGGACGACTCGTCAGCGAACAAACATCACTCATCACGGCCCAAAACATCACTTATCACGGCCCAAAACATCAACCCACCCTGTATATTACTGTTTATAACAAATAAGAGGCGTGGCTAGAGTAAACAGGCGTATCAGCACAAAGGCCAAGCTCAATAACCACCGCTCTGTAACCAGTGGTGACGATAACTAGCCCAAAGGAAAACAGAGACTCAAAATAAATAGGACCAAATAAACACGGGATTAATCAGAGCCGATGACTCCGCGTGCCAATTACCCTGACAAGGCTGGCAGACGCGTCGATATTCTGAGAGTTAGCTAGCTAGCTAGCTAGGTCTCTCGCTGTTGCTCGTTGTTTACAGCATTTAGATAATGTTGTTAGGGTTCAGTGTTTTTTTAGTGGCCTGACAACGCTCGGGAAATGTCAAAAATTGTGGATACATCAAAACCAGTTCTATTTACTAAATGATAACATTCGAGGTCAAACTCCTCACTGCGGTAAAATATGTCACGAATGCTTGTTGGTAAATTATCGCAAACCCGTCACGAACAAGTTGAATATATGTCGGTGACTTATCGCAAACAAGTTGAATACATGTTGGTGACTTATCGCAAACAAGTTGAATACATGTTGGTAACTTGTAGCACACATATCACAAGTGTGTTGGTAACTTGTAGTACAAACGTCACAAACAAGAATACATGTTGATAACTTATCACACACATACATCACAAACAAGTTGAATATATGTACGAGTATTAACTTATCACACACATACATCACAAACAAGTTGAATACATGTAGGTAACTTGTAGCCCACACACACATCACAAACAACAAGTTGAAAACATGTTGGCAACTTATCACCCACAACAAGTTAAATACATGTTGGTAACTTGTAGTAAACACATCACAAATAAGACGAATACGTGTTGATAACTTATCACAAATACATCACGAACAAATTGAATACATGTTGGTAACTTATCACACACACACACACATCACAAACAAGTTGAAAACATGTTAGTAACTTGCAGCAAACACATCACAGACAAGAAGAATACATGTTTGTAACTTATCACACACACACACATCACAAACAAGTTGAATACATGTTGGTAACTTACAAAAATGAACAAACCCATTATGAGTTTGAGTCTTGTCCAAAAGGTATTTTGAATATTTGATTTCTTCTGAACAACTAAACAAATTGGATGAATATTACCTCACAAAAATCCATAGCAAAAATGATACTGCCCCCTTTTCCCTTCCCCCACCTGTCCCCCCGCCCCACTCCCAACCAAAAAAATGCCTAAAAACGAAATTACTAATTAATTAACCAAGCCATATGCGTAAGTGGCTCCTATACACAATTGATAATTGAATTATCAACGCCATCAGTTGAAGCGGTTCGCTCACATCCAGCAATTCAGCTTTTTGCGATCACCTGCTATTTAAAACATGATTGGGTCGACTGGCATTTATTGAAGGACAAAGGTAAAGATGGAGTGTTCTGTTGCAAAAGGTTTATCATTATTTATTATAATTATAAGCAAGTTGCCAATGTTTATGTATGTATGTATGCATGTATGTATGTATGTATGTATATATATATATATATATATATATATATATATATATATATATATATATATATATATATATATATATATATATATATATATATATATATATATATATATATATACATACAGTATATAATCTGCTTTTAATATCAATATCAACCACTGATTCTCTTCTTGAAAAATAGCAACTATTTCGGTTCCTCCATCTGTATCGAACCTCAGGCATAAAGTACCTCCCCTTAAGTCTACAGACATCCAAAACCGAACGTTTTTGAAGCTTCGAATGCCCAAATTGAAACCAGCTGAGCCTCGGTGCCCGCTAAATGAAGCACTATTTGAAGCAACGGGAGTTTGACCAGGGATCCCTGGAAAAGAATAGAGGTCACTAGGAGATAGAGGTCACTTTGAAATCTGGGTCACTGCAAAATAGAGGTCACTGTGAAATTAGGGGTCAAAGCCCCTTGGACACGAGACGGTTCGTTCATTAGAAGTGGCTTTTGATGGTATTAGTTCAAATGAAATGCATTTGCATATTAAAGTTAAACAAGAGTCAATATAGAATTATTTTATTTTTTATTATTTTTTTTGCAAAAGCGTAATTACGTGAAATTTGTAATACATTCCCGTAATGAAATATGAAACATTGGACAAATACTTTCGACTGTCATGCATTTTGTAATGTTGCAATTCTGTAAACATTAAAATGTTCGATGTTTTGTGTGCGAGTTGATGAAATATAATGATAGAAGATAAAACATTTGTGTATATATATATATATATATATATATATATATATATATATATATATATATATATATATATATATATATATATATGTGTGTGTGTGTGTGTATACATAAATTCTATATACACAATTCTATATAAATTCTCTATACACAATACCACCCTGGAGAAACATATAAATATATAGGAAAGCAAAAATAAATATTTGAAGAAAAATCAAAACACGAACGAAAAAAAAACACACTAAACAAAGGCAACAGGCCCAGAATGACTAGGCCTATTGAAGAAATAATAAAAAAACCGTCCCCCCAAAAAACGGCCCCCCCCCAAAAAAAAACGCTTCTAAACGTCAAGAGCTGTGTGGGAGATTCTCCCATTTGTATCCATCGAGTGTATGGAAAAACGATCTCCTATTTCATACAGGATTGGAAAATAAACACCGTAGATTTATGGTTCCTGACGCTGGGGCTTAAAAAAAAAGGGGGAAAAATGGAAGGGATGGGAAACAACGGAAAAAAGGGAAGAAATGGAAGAAATGGGAAAAAATGCGAGAAATGGAAAAGATGAGAGGGATAAAGGAAAACTAAATAAGGAACAAAGGAAAATGGAAAAATGGAAGAGATGGAAAATGGGAAAAAATGGAAAAAAGGGAAGAAATGGAAGAAATGAAAGAAATGGAAGAAATGGAAAATATGAGAGGGAAAAAAGGAAAAGTAGATAAGGAACAAAGGGAAAGGGCAAAAATGGAAGAAATGGAAGAGATGGAAAATGGGAAAAATGGAAAAAAGGGAAGAAATGGAAGAAACGGAAAATATGAGAGGGGAAAAAAGGAAAAGGGCAAAAATGGAAGAGATGGCAAATGGAAAGAATGGAAAATGGAACAATGGGAAGAAATGGAAAAAAATGGAAGAAATGGAAAATATGAGAGGGAAAAAAGGAAAAGTAAATAAGGAAAAAAGGAAAAAAATGGAAGAGATGGAAAATGGTAAAAAAAATGGGAAAAAGGGAAAATGGAAAATATGAGAGGGGGAAAAAAGTCAGAGTGAATAAGGATAAAAGGGGGAAAAAATAAGGAAAAAAATGGGATCCTTACATTTCCAAGCTATTAACCCATTTATATATATATATATATATATATATATATATATATATATATATATATATATATATATATATATATATATATATATATACATACATAATTCAAACATAGTATACTGTAAAATATACGTAGATTAACCTAAACCTCTCTGTGTAATAATGTATATTATATGTATGAAATATGCATCTATTACCTTGCTTAATACTACCATATATCATCAATTATTAAGTCTATACACAAACAATCTATTCCTTCCACTTGAATGAATGTACCAGTTCGATTCAGATAAATATTTCAGATATCCTGAACGTACTCCCTCTAACGAGAGAGAGAGAGAGAGAGAGAGAGAGAGAGAGAGAGAGAGAGAGTCACAAAAAATAGAGGTTTAAAAAGGCAAATGGCTTTGACCGTTTGGGACAGGACACAGACGCGATCCATTTTTCATAAATAACAGAATGAACAGCGCATGCGTACATGACAAGGTCTCTCTCTCTCTCTCTCTCTCTCTGCCCTATTGTGGAAATAAAATGATTATTTTATTTTTGGTGGTGATGGAACTGAAAAAATTGTTAAATTAATATATTCTATAATGTTAATTTCTTACAGATGATTATATAAATTATATATATATATATATACATACAGAAACAAACCCACAAACAAACATATAAAAAAATTTAACAAACACGAAGAAGCCCACACACACACACACACATACAAACACTCACATACACACCCATGTACAAATTACGAACACACATACACATTCACACACATAAAAAAAAAACACGTATACAACACCTATGAAAAAATACATCACCCAAACACTCAAAAACACACATACACAAACACTCACAAACACACATGCACACAAACATGACCACCTCTGCAAGGCGCGCGAGATAGCCCCATGGCCCAGAAGTTGGTATGACAAATATGTTTTCGGAAGGAATGTGATATTCCGGAATCGAATATATATTCCCAATTCTCCCCCTGTCGGAATCCGATGCTTGGAATGGGAATGCATTACCCCCTTCCCCTTCCCCCTTCCCCGCCCCCCCTATCTCTCTCGCTCTCTCCCTCTCCCTCTCTCTCTCTCCCTGGAGCAGAATTAAACCATTTATATATGGGGCACGCGATATCTGTAAGGGAGAATTGTTATTTCCTGCTGGTATTATGACCTGAGAGAGAGAGAGAGAGAGAGAGAGAGAGAGAGAGAGAGAGAGAGAGAGAGAGATAATGGACTCAGTCAGTCTCTTTGGGATGCGGTTGCAAGCCCCTATGATCGTTTCCAACCTGGCTGCGAGCCACCAAAGTTGATAACTATGTGAATAATGTACAGATCATTTTAACAGAAGCATTGTGCTGTTAAAATTATTATTATTATTATTATTATTATTATTATTATTATTATTATTATTATTATTATTATTATTATTGTTGTTGTTATTATCCCCCCTATTATTATTATTATTATTATTATTATTATTATTATTATTATTATTATTATTATTATTATTATTATTATTATTACCTATCCTAAAAAAATATTTCCCCAAAATAATATTCGTGATTTTTTGTTGTCGACACAAATGTTCACACTTCCTCTCTCTCTCTCTCTCTCTCTCTCTCTCTCTCTCTCTCTCTCTCTCTCTCTCTCTCTCTCTCTCCATTCAGCGCCAACCACGCGCCCGAATGAAGCAAAACAATGCCCGCATCTAGTAGAGTCTCTCTCTCTCTCTCTCTCTCTCTCTCTCTCTCTCTCTCTTCTTGGCTTCTCGACCGGAATATTTTGTGTCGTCAAGTAACACTTGACCTTTATAGAGTGGAGTGCGACTCCAAAGCTTTGGAGCTTGATATTTTCACTTCCTCCTCCTCCTCCTCCTCTCCAGCACGAACTCTCTCTCTCTCTCTCTCTCTCTCTCTCTCTCTCTCTCTCTCTCTCTCTTTCTCTCTCTCTCTCTCTCTCTCTTTCTCTCTCTCTCTCTCTCAGTTTATACTGTAGTTTATATCGTTTTGTTTTTGTTTCGTTCTTCGCACAAAATGCTGACGAGTGCATCTTGATTTTCTCTCTCTCTCTCTCTCTCTAGCCATTTTGATATTGAGAGAAATATACATATAGAACATAAGCCTTTCTGTCTGTCTGTCTCTCTCTCTCTCTCTCTCTCTCTCTCTCTCTCTCTCTCTCTCTCTCAGATAACTTTCTGATATTGTGAGCCAAATCTATACTACGAATTCTTCTTCTTCTTCTTCTTCTTCTTCTTCTTCTTCTTCTTCTTCTTCTTCTCCTCCGCTTCCTCTTCCTCTTCCTCCTCCCTCTCTCTCTCTCTCTCTCTCTCTCTCTCTCTCTCTCTCTCTCTCTCTCTCTCTCTCTCTCTCTCTCTCTCTGACAACTTTCTGATATTGTGAGTCAAATCTGTACCACGAATTCTTCTTCTTCTTCTTCCTCCGCCTCCTCCTCTCCTCCTCCTCCTCCTCCTCTCTCTCTCTCTCTCTCTCTCTCTCTCTCTCTCTCTCTCTCTCTCTCTCATGGACCTCTTTTCATACCATTAGCCAGCTTCATTGTTGCAAATCTGTCGGGTGGAAGATCTCGGGAAAACTGGCCGAAGTCACGACGGTGGAAACGACACACATAAAACATCCTGTCTACAGCTAATTCTCCAAGTGGAACTTGAGAGGGGATGCACTCGAGGGGTGGAACGTGAGGAGGAGGAGGAGGAGGAGGAGGAGGAGGAGGAGGAGGAGGAGGAGGTGTGGGTGGAACTGGACAGCATAGGGCCGAGGTGGAACTTGAGAGGATAAACTTGAGGAGGGGGGAACTTGAGAGAAGAAAATCGATGTGGAACTTGAGAGGATACAGGGGAACTTGGCCGAAGAAAATCGAGGTCGAACTTGAGAGGATACAGGGAACTTGACTGAAGGAAATCGAGGTGGAACTTGAGAGGATACAGGGGAACTTCACAGAAGAAAATCGAGGTGGAACTTGAGAGGAGGTACGACCGAGGAGTGGAACGTGGGAGAGGGGTGAAAGGGGTGGAACTTGACAGCACAGAATCGAACTGGAACTCCTTCTGTGGAACTTGAGAGAGGATACAGTCGAGAAGAGGTGGAACTTTACAGCTAATCACTCCGGGTGGAACTTGAGAGGGGATACTCTCGAGTTGTGGGGTTGGGGGTGGGGGGTGGCAGGTGGAGGTGGAACTTGGAGAAATTAAACCGTTTTATTTTCCCAATGTTTTTTTCCTTATTTCCTTTAGGACATTAAGGAAAAATAAGACTGCTAAATATCTAAAATCCCATTTTAACAAACAGGTTAAATTCAAGAACGAATCACTTTAACAAATATATATTAACATATTTGAACAAATTAAGCAACTTGCATCGGTTATTATCATTCAGGTTTCATTTAATTTAAATTTTTGTTCTTCATTAATAATTTATGAACAAGTGAAACTGATAAATATTTCAACCCTATTTTAAACAGGTAAAAAATGCGCCGAAGTTTCTTCGGCGCATTCGAGTTTTCTGTACAGCCGCTACAGCGTATGATCAAGGCCACCAAAAATAGATCTATCTTTCGGTGGTCTCGGCCCATGAAACTTTAACCACGGCCTGGTGGTGGACTGTCCAATATCGTTGTCAAATGCACGATCATGCCTAAATTTAACCTTAAATAAAATGAAAACTACTGAGGCTAGAGGGCTGCAATTTGGTATGTTTGATGACTGGAGGGTGGATGATTGACATACCAATTTGCAGCCCTCTTGCCCCGGTAGTTTTCAAGATCTGAGGGCGGACAGAAAAAAGTGCGGACGGACAGACAAAGCCAGCACAATAGTTCATCCTTACAGCAAACTAAAAAACTTCAACATACATTTTAACTCGATTTAACAAAATGAAGTCATTTGCATCAGTAGCTCGCATTTAATTCTCGTATCATCACATTTACATCTCTGAAGACTCATTCGCGAACGAGGGACACCGACAAATATTTAAATCCTATTCCAACCAACGAGACAATTCGAGAACAAACGGCCCCAACAAACATTTTAACTCAATTAAACAAACGAAGCTATTTCTAGGTCACAATCGCCCCCCTCTTCCTCTTCCTCTCTCGCATATCATTTGATCAGAGTTAATTAATAATTCCGAGAGGGTAACCAGGCGGCTCCTCAAATTATCATTACAATATATATATCTATCTATCATTTTTCCTTCGCATTAAATCAACTCCCCGTTTATCAATCCATCCTGCATCAATTCGAGGCGATTTTTCACATCTCCACAAAATGAACTCGCCAGTCTTTTCTCGCCAGTTTTAATTAATTTTATTTTTTACGTTCTTTGAGACCGGTTCAGCAAATAAATTAAAAAGGATTCCTTTTAATTCTCGGCGCGTGTCTTCGTTTCATTACGTTATGATAATGAAGAGGAGAGAGGGGGTTCCATTACGCTTGTAATTGATGCTATTTTGGTTTTCGTTTCATCGTCGTACAGATTACAGGTCGTGAAGCGTGGGGACTTTATTTAGATGGTGTAAAGCGATTTGATTCTCTGGATGTACAGAGATAATAAGAGATTAAAAGATATACACACACAGATATATATATGTATATATATGGGTGTGCGTGTATAATATAATATTCAATCTACCAGACGATGAGGGCAGAAGGCCCTTGAAAAATTGAAACTTTTTTAATAAAAGTCTCCTTTAGTTACCTTCCGGTTTATATGAAGTCCTGTCATTAATTATATTGTTTTACAGAGCAGTTGTGCATATATATATATATATATATATATATATATATATATATATATATATATATATATATATGTATATATATATATATATATATATATATATATATATATATATATATATAAATACACAATTGCTCTGTAAATCAATGCAATTAATGACAGGACCTCATTGGAATAGGAAGGTAACTGACAGAGATTTTCCTATTTAAAGAAAATGTTGAAAGTTTTCAAGGGCCTTCTGCCCTCATCGTCTGGTAGATTGAATATTTTACATTATAACCACAAACACACATCCACCATATATATATATATATATATATATATATATATATATATATATATATATATATATATATATATATATACATATATATATTAGCATTACACATAAAATTTTAACTTAGAATAGAAATTCAAATTAATTTTAAAACAATAAATATTTATTGCCACCACATAATAGAGCAATACCTCTCAGCCAATCGGATTCAAGTCAGTACACAAACAACCTAGAATTCCCCTCCTAGAGAACCTCCCAGATAGACAAACTCCTTTGTTCATAAAGAACTAGAATCTGCTTCGCATCCTAGAGAGTTTTCTAGTTGGTTAACTATTTACTGTTTACTCTGACATCGTAAGTCTCAGGGATTTCTGGTGGCGTAGTATAGGTGACATTTAGTGTCCTTGTGCCTGAATAATGACAGGGAGAGGAGAAGGGCCTGAGAGAGAGAGAGAGAGAGAGAGAGAGAGAGAGAGAGAGAGAGAGAGAGAGAGAGAGAGAGCAGACTTATTACACTTCAGAAATGAGAGATAGAGAATGGTTTAAATACATAATAGAGCCACATAATATTTGATTATAAAGGTCCAAATGAGAGAGAGAGAGAGAGAGAGAGAGAGAGAGAGAGAGAGAGAGAGAGAGAGAGAGAGTTATCGACCTCGAAAGTCAATAAGCTCTCAACTTGAATAAGAAAAAATCCTTTAATACAATGACAACCTATACTCAAACTTTAAAAAGGAGTAAGAGAGAGAGAGAGAGAGAGAGAGAGAGAGAGAGAGAGAGAGAGAGAGAGAGAGAGAGAGAGAGAGAGTGTGTGTGTGTACCCAAAGAAAAGAAATTCTGACGACTAAAATTGGTGGACCTCGAGGGTCACGTCCCAAGCCTCAAGGAGTAGCGGTGATGTAACTCGAGGCTCACCCCTCCCCTCCCCTCCCCTAAAGCTCCCTAACCTCCAAATCTCCTCCCCTAAAGCCCCTAACCTCCAAATCTCCTCCCCTAAACCCCTAACCTCCAAACCTCCTCCCCTAAAACCACCTAACCTCCAAACCTCCTCCACCTATCTTCCAACCCTTCCAGAATATTTCAGTATCGACCTACCTATCCTTTCGTCTCTCTCTCTCTCCCCCTCCCTTCCCCCTATCCTACCTCTTCTCCTCCCTTCACCTCCCTCTCCCCATTTCCCTCCCATTTACCTACCTTTCTTCCCCAAATTTTTAAAAGGACCGCATTTTCCCCTTTTTGGTTTCAAACCGTCTTGTAATCTCTAGTAGGTCAACTCTCTCTCTCTCTCTCTCTCTCTCTCTCTCTCTCTCTCTCTCTCTCTCTCTCTCTCTCTCTTCTCTCTTCTTTAGCTTCTTTGTCAAAGCGTAAAGATAATGTGGTTTTATATATTTTATATATATATATATATACACATATATAAAATAATAAATCATACCCACACGAAACCAATTTCATTCTAATTACAAAAACTTCGACACTGATCATATTAAAATAGAAAAATAACAGCCTTTAACTCTCCAAATCAAAATCCGTTACACGAGGCTGCGTTCATAAAACATCTCTTGCGTAATTTTTTAATCAAAATATGATCCAAAAGAAATGAATAAATAAATGAATTTTTAGGTTTTATATTATCCAAAAATTTTTTTCGTTGTAATTCTGTTCATAGCAGAAAAAATGTTTTTTTTTATTTTGCATTGCTTCTCATATAAATTAAATGTCATATGAAGCTTATTGCGTTTTCAGAAATATGAATATATATATATATATATATATATATATATATATATATATATATATATATATATATATATATATATTTATATATATATTGAAATAATCAACACACAGTTACGTGTGGAACAGAAATAATTTCTGACTCACATCGGGATCGAACCCAGGTCTCGTCTTTCCATTGAAAGACCGGGGTTGATCCTGACGTGAGTCGGAAATGTATTATAAATATATATATATATATATATATATATATATATATATATATATATATATATATATATATATATATATATATATACATATACACTATATCAATTTTTTTTTTTTTCAAGTTAAGATATAATCTTTTTCAATACACTCACACACACATACACATACACATACACACTCAGTATATCATATTATAAACCAGTTTTGATATCCTGATAACTCAAAAGAAATAAAAAATAAACAGAAAAAACAAAAATAAAAATTTCCATCTGCTATCAGTGTGCAATATTGAACACCATATATCTTCAGGTCTTCAACTGTTCTGTTGCAGTCGAATAATCGACAGTTCGACCACAGAAACTCGACATCAAAAGCTTAAAAAAAAAAAAAAATCAGCAGCTAGCAGCCATTACTATTTACTGCTGCTTCTGCTAGCTGTTTTCTGCTTTCTTCCCCCTCACTTAAACTCTATTGCCAACTACTCCAAGGGTCCTCTGGAGAATCAACCTGCTTTAGGAAGGGAAAATCTCTCTCTCTCTCTCTCTCTCTCTCTCTCACTCTCTCACTGTTTGGTCAGCATTCACTCTTTAATTTCTCTCTCTCTCTCTCTCTCTCTCTCTCTCTCTCTCTCTCTCTCTCTCTCTCTCTCTCTCTCTCTCACTGTTTGGTCAGCATTCACTCTTTAGTTTCTCTCTCTCTCTCTCTCTCTCTCTCTCTCTCTCTCTCTCTCTCGCTGTTTATTATCCCATACCCTTGAGGCTCTCTCTCTCTCTCTCTCTCTCTCTCTCTTTAATATCCCATACCCTTCAGGGCCCCCCTCTCTCTCTCTCTCTCTCTCTCTCTTTCTCTCTCATCCTCACTATTGATCATCTTTTCCTTTCTCTCTCTCTCTCTCTCTCTCTCTCTCTCTCTGATCCTTCCAGATTCCTCTTGGCTCCTTAAATGTTTTCCCCTTCCGAGTTCACAAGAGGTCGTGAAGACTTAAGCTCTCCCTTTTTACCCAATAATTCGTCCATTATCGCATTATCTCCTCTCTTCTAGTCTTCCTCCTTCTCTCTCTCTCTCTCTCTCTCTCTCTCTCTCTCTCTCTCTCTCTCTCTCTCTCTCTCTCTCTCTCTCTCTCTCTCGGAAGTCACTGTTTTCCAGTCGATTTTCTCTCGATAGTAATCCTTTGTTAACCGTCTTCTACGTTTCGTTATTTCTGGCTTTGAGGTGATCAATTTCAGTTTTCCGTCAAAGAAAACTATTGCGCCGGCTTTGTCTGTATTCAGTATTGTATTGAGACCAACTTCTGTCGAAATCTCTCTCTCTCTCTCTCTCTCTCTCTCTCTCCAAAATACATTTGCACCCATGTCTAAAAGAAGTATTGTATTAAGACCAACTTTCGTCGAAATTCTCTCTCTCTCTC